>NC_135233.1:805664174-805884174 GCF_051348905.1 Ranitomeya variabilis | reverse complement strand
GTCTCATGAGCGTTTGGTCCATGTGTCATCAGAGTTTGGTCCGCGTGTCATGAGCGTTTGGTCCGCGTGTCATGAGCGTTTGGTCCGCGTGTCATGAGCGTTTGGTCCGCGTGTCATGAGCGTTTGGTCCGCGTGTCATGAGCGTTTGGTCCGCGTGTCATGAGCGTTTGGTCCGCGTGTCATGAGCGTTTGGTCCGCGTGTCATGAGCGTTTGGTCCGCGTGTCATGAGCGTTTGGTCCGCGTGTCATGAGCGTTTGGTCTATGTGTCATGAGCGTTTGGTCCGCGTGTCATGAGCGTTTGGTGTATGTGTCATGAGCGTTTGGTCTATGTGTCATGAGCGTTTGGTCCGCGTGTCATGAGCGTTTGGTCCGCGTGTCATGAGCGTTTGGTCCGCGTGTCATGCGTGTTTGGTGTATGTGTCATCAGCGTTTGGTCTATGTGTCATCAGCGTTTGGTCCGCGTGTCATGAGCGTTTGGTTTGTGTGTCATCAGCGTTTGGTCCGCGTGTCATGAGCGTTTGGTCTATGTGTCATGAGCGTTTGGTCTATGTGTCATGAGCGTTTGGTCTATGTGTCATGAGCGTTTGGTTTATGTGTCATCAGCGTTTGGTCCGCGTGTCATGAGCGTTTGGTTTGTGTGTCATCAGCGTTTGGTCCGCGTGTCATGAGCGTTTGGTCTATGTGTCATGAGCATTTGGTCCGCGTCTCATGAGCGTTTGGTCCGCGTCTCATGAGCGTTTGGTCCGTGTGTCCGATTTCAGTATCAGTGATTTTCATGTATCCAAAATGAAGCAAGCAAAAATGTTACTCCTTAGGCTACTTTCACACTAGCATTTTTTTGCATACGTCGCAATGCGTCGTTTTGGCGAAAAAACGCATCCTGCAAAGTTGTCTGCAGGATGCGTTTTTTCCCCATAGATTTACATTGGCGACGCATTGCGATGTATGCACACACGTTGCAACTGTCATGTGACGGTTGCGTCGTGTTTTGGCGGACCGCCGGCAGCAAAAAACGTTACATGTAACATTTTTTTGTGCCGACGGTCCGCCATTTCCGACCACGCATGCACGGCCGGAACTCCGCCCCCACCTCCCCGCACCTCACAATGGGGCAGTGGATGCGTGGAAAAACAGAATCCGCTGCCCCCGTTGTGCGGCGCATTCACTGCTAGCGTCGGTACGTCGGCCGACGCGCTGCGACGGGCCGAGTACGACACTAGTATGAAAGTAGCCTTAGACCTCGGTCCAGAGGCTGTCGCCAAGCCAAATCCAATCTCCTACTTTTCACTGATGAGGGGCAATATCCCGAAACACAGTGTCTGCAAATTGAGATTCTGATTTGGTTTTTATCCTAAGTGAATGTGGCAAGGCTCCTTAAATGGTCGATATCGACTTGTAGGATTGCTGTTTCCAACAGGTGGCGCTATAGAGTTCTAGTGCTCTTACTCTCTGCAGAGGCAATTTGCATATGCAAAATTAGAAAAGCTGCAAAGCTTCTATCCACTACAGTTTAATCGCAGGCCTGCCATCCGTATTTGTCTCTGATATTCTCAGACCCATAGACTTGTAAGGGTAATTAATGGGAACGTGTTCTATCCACGGAGAGCACAAATGGCACACGTACGTGACATGCGGGCGACAGGAGAGGCCTTAGTTGTATTCCTCTGGGTTTCCTGTAGCAGATTGTGTGCTGTACACTGGAATTACCTCTGTTTTCAGAGGACTCATTTCCAGTCATACAACACATAATTTATCCGGCACAGTTACCATTTGTAGCCTTGTTTCACAGTCTGCTTTGCCTTGACAGCTGCATAGATTATAATAATTGTGTTGGCAAATTGAGTGCGCCTGGCTTCATCAGAGGAGCTTTAAATACTTCTCCATTCTTCCATTTGTCACATATTCCAGGCTGAAATGCCGGCGTTGTATTTTCGGTGCAGCGAGCATGTTTGTGTTGGCCCCTGTAAATAAGCAGGGACCTTTCCGCATTACAGTAGTGTCCAGACCCCTCAGCTGCCGTGCACTGCACCTTCTGCACCAACACTGACCACACAACGCGTTTCACTGCTGCAGCGGCTGGTGAATAAAATGAAAGGGCCGCCAGATGTTACAGCTAAAGCACTGGGGAATATCCCTTCCTTGCCATGTAGCCGTGCGCTGGAGGGTTTGTGCTGATTCATTGGGATGGAAAGGGTTGTAAAATCTCAATACGGTTTGCTTGTTGGTTAGGCCACATTCACACATCAGTATTTGGTTAGTGTTTTACGTCAAGCCAAAGTCAGGAGTGGAACAATCAATAGAAAAAGTATAATAGAAGCCTGCGCCACTTCTGCATTTTTTACCCACTTCTGCTACCTACCTCAGCCCGGCGTAGACAGCTGAAAATCATGTACGACAGCCCACTGTGACTCTGCATTGTTATCGTCAATGGTCCATCAGCGCATACATCTGAAATCCGTTTCGTGGGGGTTCAGATTCATAAGCCCTGACGGAGCCACCAAACATGATGTAAATTCGACCTTACTTTACAGTTAGTATATATTGATGAGCCCACATTTCTTATTCACTCCATTGAGTAGCCACTAAAATGTTTGTATATGTGTGCGTGTGTGTATATATATATATATCTTTTTTTTCTTTGTATTCACATGAAATCTGTCTGCCTAGTGTTGTTAGTAAGCACTCACCAATTGCCTGTTCATTGGGCATGTTCTTACACAACCCATAGGTATGTATGTACCGTATGTGCGTGTGTGACTAATTCTCATGAAATTCATGTGTGTACTACTGAGCAGCTCCTTAATTTTTACACTCTTAGCTGATCTTCACAAGAAAACCAACAGGTCCATGCCATAGCTGTACTTACAGCATGCATAGAAGATAGTTTTCTGTAAGGTCTGATGTGAGTATTTCTACATCAGCCACTTGCATGTCGTTGTTTCACTAGGTTCTGTAAGGTGAACAAGAAGCACTTTATCAAAGTTTGAATCCTCTTAATATATTGCAATCACCATATGATATTGCACTGTGTACTTACAATTGCTCCTTTTCCCTTCTACCCAGCTAATTGTTCTCATTTCTTTGCTCTGTGTAGAAACAAGAAGTCTCTTTCCCCTGGAGTGCTTTGTTAACTTGTGTGATAGATGTTTTTGCTTTTCTCATAATGTTCTTTGAATGTGGATAAGATTGGTAATTTGATCTGTCATCAAAGTGCCACTATAGGTGTAATGTGGTCCACGGGATAAGTGAAACCTATCTGATCCCACCTCCGGGACCCATCTCCAGCGCATCTTCGCTGCAGCCAGAGTGAATAGAGCCTCTTGGTCATACATGAGTACTGCCACCACATTCAGTGTCCAGCGGACAGATTGAGCCATATGTATTAGTGGGAAGGCCCTTTTAAAAAGATGAAAATTAAAGAGGTTGTTCACTACTAGGACAGCCCTGATAAAATAATAAAGCCTATACTCCCCTCCCGTGCCGCCGGTGCTGTTCCTGCGGTGTTGGCACTCACGGTCCCGGGGCTGTGATGCGGTGTTGTGATGTTGGAGCCCAAGCAGCACTGGCGTCACTGTCTCCGCCTTTGGATAAACTGAACATGTTGAGGAAGCCAGGGCTGCAGCTGACCCCGGACTTCTTCTTTATGTTCAATATGTCCAAAGGCGGAGACAGTGACGCCAGCGCTGATTGGGCTCCAATATCACAACACCGTATCACAGCCCCGGGACCGTGAGTGCCAACACTGCGGGAACAGCGCCGGCACGGGAGGGGAGTATAGGCTTTATTATTGGGGCTGAACATTTACTTTAAGAAGGGGTTGTCCTAGTAGTGGACAAGCCCTTTAAGTGCTGATTACAGGCAGTGCATGGCTAGCATTTCCATATTGCAGTGACTTTTATCAGTTTCTTTATTTTCAACTTTTGCTTAAATAAATTTTCGATCTTTGCTCCTTAGGCTTCTTTCACACTAGCTTCGGCACGGGGCCGTCGCTATGTGTTGGCCCGACGTGCCGACGCGTGTTGTGAAAGAAATGCCCGACGTGGGCAGCGGAAGCAGTCTTACGACGCTTCCGCTGCCCCATTGTAAGGTCCGGGGAGGAGGGGGTGGAGTTTTGGCCACGCATGCGTGGTCGAAAATGGCGGACACGACGCGCAAAAAACTTTACATGTAACTTTTTTTGTGCCGACGGTCCGCTAAAACACGACGCAACCGTCGCACGACGGTTGTGACGTGTGGCCATACGTCGCAATGCGTCGGTAATGTAAGTCTATGGGGAAAAAACGCATCCTGCAGACAACTTTGCAGGATGCGTTTTTCTCCTAAACGACGCATTGCGACGTATGCAAAACAACGCTAGTGTGAAAGTAGCCTAAGGCGTTTTGTCTGTCTTACGCTGGCTTCTTTTCAAGACTGGTCTAGAAACATAGGAAATGCCAGTGTTGGTGACTCAAGCCCTAAAGAGTGTCCCTTGCTGGCTCGCTTTCTCATTGCCAGGTTTCTTAAGTTCCTAAAGATTGCCAGTTCTTGCTTGTTCTGCTGGTCGGGACGGTGTGCTTTCCAGTGCTGCTAGCATAAGCAGTTGTTCCTCTGCAGCAGGAGAAAAGCTTCGGCCATGTTCAGACCAGTGATTTGCAAGCTCTGCGGCAAAGCCCTTCCAAGCATTGCTCCTTGCCCAGGAGATATTGGAAAAAGTACTGAGGGCACTGCAAAATAATTTACAGCACACTAATTAATTGAAGTGCGGAAAACATGGGAGAAGAAAACACAAGGCTAGGATCACCATTAAATAACATCAATAATTGTATTGAAATACAGATATGTACGCCAGACAAAAAAGACACATTTAAAACCAATTAAAAAGCCATTGAATCTATTCTGAATACTAGCTGGGGGACCATGCGAGGACCAGCCAGACTCCCCCCCTGTGTGCACCTAGATATACTAGGAATGTTACCAGTATAATACACCAAAAAACTCCTGGGAAAAGAAAAGTTTGAGTAATCATAGCAATTGATCCAGTATATAGCGACAGGCTATATGCATGACTCTGTGAGCCTGAACAAACAAGATGCCCCATAGAGCCAAGAAAATGTATCAAATATATATGAATGAAACAAAGGCTTCAGTGGCTTTTTAATTGTTTTTAAACATATCTTTTTGTCTTGCATACATACCTGTATTTAAATAAAATTCTTGAAGTTATTTAACGGTGATCCTCGCCTTGTGTTTGCACACTTCTTTTGCCCAGGAGACTGACCACCGCTGATGCAGAGTAGGCTGGTAACCTAGGCAACGAGCAATAAACTGTAGTATTAAGGGAACGGATAGAATTTTCGATAAAAAGTACATTGTAAAGTTTCTTGTTTTTACAAGCAGTTTGTAATTTTGGACTTTTATCATTGTGAGGCAATGCGTTTAATTCCTACCTATTGGCATACTATGTCTCTGAGAGTTTTGTGCAAAAAAGTGCGCATCTTCCTTAAAACTATTAATAGCAATAAATCTTTCATGGTCTCGGGGGTTTCGGTCATTTGGGGCTGTTTGGAGCTCCTATTGTAGACACAGATCACTTAGAGAGCCGCGAGTGACCGGGTGGGAATGGCAGGTAGCAGAAGCTTTTAGTGTTCAGTGATTAGTGTGTGCAGGAGCACAAAGGGAATGAAATATTAATAGTAAGGAATTCCTGTTTTTCTCTTGGAGGTGCAGACAATGTGCTTATGACAGCGAGCATGGATAATTGGAAATGAGCTCCAATGGAAACTCCTTCGTCAGAGGTAAGGCCTGCTTAATAATGTAGATCTGTATGTGCAGGTTAACCTAACACGTCTTCTCTCACACTGGGTCACTATGCGCTGTGTCTTAAGGTAGGTACTCGGCTTCTGCAATGGCACAGACTGGCCGTATATACCCATTCCAATATCAGAATTGTATATTATATATTTTTACTAATTTTATAAAAATGGTTCTTAGACAATATTAATTAGTGATTAGCGAATGTGCTCGGATAAGGCGTTATCGGTGCATGCTCGGGTGCTAGCCAAGTGTCTTCGGCGTGCTGGAAAAATCTGTTCTAGTCCCCGCGGCTGCATGTCTCACCACTGTGTGACAGCCGCAACACATGCAGGGATTGCCTATTTGTTAGATAATCCCTGAATGTGTTGCTGCTGTCAAACAGCCACAAGACATGCAGCCGCGGGGACTCGAACATGTTATTTGAGCACACCGAAGACATTTGGTTAGCACCCGAGCATGCTCACATAACACCTTATCCGAGCTCGTTCACTAGTCTTAATACATTTTATATTTTTTGTTCTTATTATTTTCTTCTTTGACATAGTTTGCAATCTCACAAGGATTCTTTCTCAGAAATAAATGCTGTTCCACAAATTCCTTAGGCTAGACTATTAGTAAAAATTGTCCTTTGATATCCCCACAGAATTACAAAGCCGCAGCGGCTTGTCTGTGCATGTGGCTGTGCCTGGTACTGTAACTCAGCCCAATTTATCTGCTGATAAGTGAGGAGAAAGTATGTCTGTTGGTTTACATGAGGAAGTGCACAGCTTTTTTGTGCTTTAAGCAGTACAATAGAGCCATCAATTGTCAAATGTACGTCTTGATGATGAAAATGAAATGACTCTGCCTCCTACACCAGTCTATACAGCAAAGCTGTAAAGTGAACTGCATTAAAACAGGAAACGTAAGCTTATTTTGTATGCTCCAGTAGAATATGATTTTTTTTCATAACTTGTCAATACAAACAAAGATATACAATTGTGTAATATATCTTTTTGGAGAAATACCTTCTTTTTCCCACTTATCAGTTACTTTATTCTTTCCCTGCACTGATCGGTCTCACTCAAAAACTGCACAAATCTGTCAACGGACCCGTCTTCAGTGAGGGATCAAATTACACCCTCTGTGTAAAGTCTATGGAGAAAGGACGGGGATGAGGCTGAAAGAGGCGAAAACCCACAGAGAAACTGCTGAGGCTTGTAGTGTCCAGAGACTGCAGGCCCAAAAAGAAAAACTGCAAAAACAATGTAATTCCTCATGTACACACCCTAAGGCCATGTTCACATGTTGAGTATTTGGTCAGTATTTTACATCAGTATTTGTAAGCCAAAACCAGGAGAGGAAAAATCAGAGGAAAAGTATAATAGAAACACGTCACCACTTCTGTATTTATCACCCACTCCTGGTTTTGGCTTACAAATACTGATGTGAAATCCTGACCAAATACTGACCGTGTGAACGTAGACTTATTCTGAAAACTTACTTGAAATGGAAATTATATATTAAGTAATGTATTGTTTTTGAGGACACACTAATCATTAAACGAATATAACTTTGTGTTTTAATATTATCGTTTTTGTGAGTTTTTCAAAATTTGAAATATTAAACTATATAACTTCTATATATAACTATATCTATATAACTAATTATATAACTTCTAGACTTATTCCTGAAGAATAAAATGCATTAAGACTATACTGACATGATAGAGGGATGTTAAAACGAAAAACAGCCCCATTTCTTCCTGGCAGAGCATACCTCCATGTAGGGGAGATGTGATCCGCGCTGAGGTTACATAATGGCGAGCAGGGTGATTGCTTTGGGTTTGGGGTTTAGCTTCTGCTTGTACACGTATGTCTTACACTTGTGTTTGTTAACCAGAAGGGTGTAAATTAGGTTCTTTGATCCTGGGGAGGATTCCAGATACATATTTTAATTGCAGTGGTTAATTAAAGTCGACAGTAAAACTAATCTACATGCACAGTGTGTTTCTGCGGGTGGTTGGAGCATAATTAGGATTTCATTCTTTTAGTTTCCTTGGCACAAAACATGGTTAAAAGCCACATCGCCTCAGGTTAAGTACAAATGTGCAGGAAGGAATTTGTGTGAAGTTACGTGATGGATTTTCGCAGGTAAAATCCACAGCTAAAATACAGTACAGGCAAATTAATGAAATATTATACCATAAATGTCATTCACAAAATGTGAACTTTTTCCAAGTGAGCAAAACAGCATATTTGGGATCTTTTCAATCCTTTTAATGCTCCGTATGTTGCAGAAATGCTGCGGATTTCAGTGTAGCTGAGATGAACTCCACAGCAAAATCTGCTTGTAGGCCATTTGGGAGCATCACCATCATGGAACAGATTAATCACAGCACAATAAAACTTTCACACTCCTTATCTATGAACTGTTCCAGTGTTTACAGCCACAACTGTTTTCTCCCTGTCCCACATTGATAATTCTGCTTCACGTCACTTGTTTTCTCTATCTTATCTATTATTCCTGTGTCCTCCTGTGGAAAAAAAGCTTATAAACTTGCCCATAGGCCTTAGTTAGCCTGATGGAGGCCACATAGTGTCATTTCGGTCTCCCTCTGGCCCATATACGTTGATATATTGCATACACTCATGGCTTAAAGTGTTGGCACCATTGAAATTGTTCCAGAAAATGAAGTATTTTTCCCAGAAAATTCTTGCAATTACACATGTTTATTTCCTTGGTGTGTATTGGAACAACACAAAAAAGAAAAAAGGAAAATTGAACATACTGTATATACTTGTGTATAAGCCGAGTTTTTCAGCACTTTTTTTGAGCAGCGGGTCACAGGAGGCAGGAGCTGGCGGCTGCGGCTAAAGCCTGTGCCCACTGTTAAAGAGAAATGAAAATTCACTGCGCTGGCAGTGAATATTCATTTCTCTTACAGTGCGCCGTTGCAGCCGCCGGCTTCCAGCACACATCCTATATACCTTCCCTGCGCGCCCTCACTGCATCTCGTTCTAGCCGGCGCCAGCAGTTCTTCTGGCGAAGCGATCACATCTGCCCCGCTCATTAAAGTAATGAATATTCACATCTCTCCACTCCCATAGGCGTGGAGTGATTATTCATTACCTTAATGAGCGGTGACATGTGATCGCTCAGCAAGAAGAGCTGCAGGCACTGGAACTAGATGCAGTGAGGGCGCGGAGGGAAGGTAAGTAGGATGTGTTTGTTTTTTTTTGTCAATAGGAACCATGCATACAAGGACCGGGATATAAGAAGTAGTGATGAGCGAATATACTCGTTACTCGAGATTTCCCGAGGACGCTCGGGTGACCTCCGGGTATTTTTTAGTGCTCGGAGATTTAGTTTTCCCTCACCTCAGCTGAATGATTTACATCTGTTAGCCAGCTTGATTACATGTGGGGATTTCCTAGCAACCAGCAACCCCCACATGTACTTATCCTGGCTAACAGATGTAAATCATTCAGCTGCGGCAATGAAAACTAAATTTCCGAGCACTAAAAAATACTCGGAGACCACCCGAGTGTGCTCGGGAAATCTCGAGTAACAAGTATATTCACTCATCACTAATAAGAAGCCATGCATACAAGGACTGGGATAAGGAGCCATGCATGCAAGGACAGGGATGGGAAGCCATGCATACCAGGATAGGAATGAGGGGAGAATGTATACCCGGCTTATATTTGAGTCAATAAGTTTTCCCAGTTTTTCTTGGCAAATTTAGGTGACTCGGCATGTTGGCATCCTCAACTTTTATATTTGGCTGCACACCCTTTGGAATAAATAACTGCAATCAATAGCTTCCTATAACAATCAGCAAGCTTCTTACTTCTCTCAACTGGAATTTAGGATGACTCTTTTGCAAACTGCTTTAGGTCTCTCATATTTGAAGGGTGCATTCTCCCAGCAGCCATTCATTCCTGGTCACTTTAGAACTCTCTAGTGCTTTGTTTCCATCCATTTATGGGTGCTTCTTGAAGTATGTTTGGGGTCATTGTCCTGCTGGAAGATCCATGACCTAGGACTCAAACCCAGCTTTCTGACACTGGGCTCTACAATGCGACCTAAAATCTTTTGGTAAACTTCAGATTTCATGTTAGTTTGCATACAGTCAACGCACATAGAGCCAGTGGCAGCAAAACAGCCTGAAAACATCTTTGAACCTCCACCATATTTGACTGTAGGTACTGTGTTCTTTTCTTTGTAGACCTATTTCACTTTTTGGTAAACAGTAGAATGATGTACTCTACCAAAAAGCTCTATCTTGGTCTTATCTGTCCACAAGACTCTTTCCCAGAAGTATTTTGGCTTACTCATTTACATTTAGGCAAAATGCAGTATAGATTTTTTATGTTTCTCTGTCAGCAGTGGGGTCCTCCTTGGTCTCCTGCCATAGTCTTTCATTTCATTAAAATGTCGATGGATAGTTCATGCTGACACTGATGCACCCTGAGCCTGCAGGACGGCTTGAATTTCTTTGAAATTTGATTGAGGCTGCTTATTTACCATCTGGACTCTCCCGCGTTGCAACCTTTCATCAATTTCTCTTTGCTGTCCCGATTCAGAGTGATTAGCTACAGTGCCATGGCTTGTAAGCTTCTTGATTATGTTGCCCACTGTGGACAAAGGAACATCGAGATCTCTGAAGATGGACTTATAACCTTGAGATTGTTGAGATTTGTCATCAATTTCAGTTAAGTCTTCAGACAGTTCTCTTCTCCTCTTTCGGTTCTCCATGCTTAGTGTGGCACACACAGACACACAATGCAAATATTGAATCAACTTCTTCCCTTTTTTTTATCTGGTTTCAGGTGTGATTTTCATATTACCCATACCTGTTACTTGCTACAGGTGAGTTTGAACGAGCATCACATGCTTGAAACAAAGTTGTTTACCCACAATTTTGGTAAGGTGCCAACAATTCTGTTCAAGTGAAACATAAATGTAAGGGAAAGAGGAGAGTCGGCACACCGGATCCACATTGTAATGAAGCTGTGTGTAAGCCTCCACACGGTGCTGCCCAGGACCAGGTACAGTTAGCAGACAGCAAGGAAAAAAGAAATTTCCAGCGAAGAGTCAAATGGATAAAACTTCAGAATTTATTTAGACCTCATAAAACGCTAGCAGTTCCTCCAGTGGTCTAGAACCAATACGTTTTTGGTACGTGGTTATGAGTAAGGCATAGCCAAAACGCGTTAGCTGGAGGCAACTGGAGGAACTACTACCGTTTTATGATGTCTAAATAAATTCTGAATTCTGAAGTTTTATCCATTTGACTTTTCGGCTGGAGATTTTTTTTTTAGTTCTTTGTCCGACCTGTTTTTGGGGGTTTTGTGTGTCCAATTGCCCTTTTTTTCCCTCAGTTTCTTTGTGTTGTTTCATGTGTGTAACAAAACATGTGTAATGGCAATATTTTTGGGGAGAAATAATTCTTTTTCTGGAACAGTTTCAAGGGTGCCAGCACTTTTGGCCTTGACTGTATATAAAAAAGTATGCAGACTTCTGTATTTCTTCTAAAGATACTGAGTAAAAAAACAAAAACTTTGTCCACTTTGAACATTATTTAGATGAGACCCTATAGGTGGCGGATGACACAGTTCATGGCCTCTTGTGGAGGCATACGTATACATCAGGAAGCTTTTGCAGCATAAATGTCACATCGGGGCCGTAAATGTCACGTGAACATAAGCGTAGATTTCCATGTTATTCTAGTCTTACTCATTTCTATTTTCTCGCTTTCCTTCCTGTTTAGTAAATAGTGAATCTTCATCTGGAATCAAAATGAGTGATGTTCAGGCAACTGTGGAATTTTCAGTGGAGCTCCAGAAGTTTTACAATGTGGATCTATTCCAGAGAGGGTGAGTGTCCCATTCTGGCCTATGGTATTTCCTCCCAGTGATTCTTTGTTTTGCTTTAGTTGTCCTGTTGACCTAAAGGTAGACAGCGTCCTTCCTCCGGCGTGTCATGATGCTTGTAATGATGTATAAGGTTAACTTCCCACAATGAGTTTCTGGTGAGTTTTTGACGCTGCTGAGCAAAACAAAAACTGCTGTGATTTACAGTTCCAATAAGTGGATGGGCTTTATAGAAATATCATGCCCACTGTGCTTTTTTTTTTACACTGAATGAACTGACTCACGGTGCGTTTTTAACCCCTTCGCCATGCGATTTTCATTATTTTGCATTTTCGTTTTTTCTCCCCTTCTTCCCAAAGCCATTACTTTATTTTGCTGTCAGTATAGCTGTATGAGGATTTATTTTTTTGTGGGATTAGTTGTATTTTTGAACAACACCATTGATTTTACCATATAGTGTGCTGGAAAACTGGAACAAATTCCAAGAGACGTGAAATTGCAAAGGAAAGTGCAATTCCATAATTGTTTTTTTTAAATTTTATTTACCATGTTCACTAAATGCTAAAAATGACCTGCCATTATGATTCTCCAGGTCAGTACGAGTTCTTGGATTCCAAACATGCATAGGCTGTTGGTGAAGTGGTGAAAAAAAAATCCAAAGGTTGTAAGAAAAAAAAAAAAAAGACATAATTTTCGAGACACATAGCATCTTTATTTTCGGGATCTGGGGCTGGATGAGGCCTTATTTTTTGTGCGTCGAGCTGACGTTGTTACTGATACCATTTTGGGGTAGATATGATGTTTTGATTGCCCATTATTGCATTTTGTTGCAATGTTGCGGCGACCAAAAAAAAAAAGCGTAATTCTGGCGTTTTTACTTTCTCATTATGCCTTTTACCAATCCGATTAATTTAGTTAATATTTTGATAGGAAATTTCTTAACTCAGCAATATCAACTATTTGGATTTTTTTGTTTGTTTTTTTTATTTTAAATGGAGCAAAAGAGGGGTGAATTGATTATACACACACACACACACACACACACACACACACACACACACACACACACACACACACACACACACACACACACACACACACACACACACACACAGGTCCTTCTCAAAAAATTAGCATATAGTGTTAAATTTCATTATTTACCATAATGTAATGATTACAATTAAACTTTCATATATTATAGATTCATTATCCACCAACTGAAATTTGTCAGGTCTTTTATTGTTTTAATACTGATGATTTTGGCCTACAACTCCTGATAACCCAAAAAACCTGTCTCAATAAATTAGCATATTTCAACCGTCCAATCAAATAAAAGTGTTTTTTAATAACAAACAAAAAAACCATCAAATAATAATGTTCAGTTATGCACTCAATACTTGGTCGGGAATCCTTTGGCAGAAATGACTGCTTCAATGCGGCGTGGCATGGAGGCAATCAGCCTGTGACACTGCTGAGATGTTATGGAGGCCCAGGATGCTTCAATAGCGGCCTTAAGCTCATCCAGAGTGTTGGGTCTTGCGTCTCTCAACTTTCTCTTCACAATATCCCACAGATTCTCTATGGGGTTCAGGTCAGGAGAGTTGGCAGGCCAATTGAGCACAGTAATACCATGGTCAGTAAACCATTTACCAGTGGTTTTGGCACTGTGAGCAGGTGCCAGGAAGCATGAAGTGCTCCAAAATCTCCTGATAGCTAGCTGCATTGACCCTGCCCTTGATGAAACACAGTGGACCAACACCAGCAGCTGACATGGCACCCCACACCATCACTGACTGTGGGTACTTGACACTGGACTTCAGGCATTTTGGCATTTCCTTCTCCCCAGTCTTCCTCCAGACTCTGGCACCTTGATTTCCGAATGACATGCAAAATTTGCTTTCATCAGAAAAAAGTACTTGGGACCACTTAGCAACAGTCCAGTGCTGCTTCTCTGTAGCCCAGGTCAGGCGCTTCTGCCGCTGTTTATGGTTCAAAAGTGGCTTTACCTGGAGAATGCGGCACCTGTAGCCCATTTCCTGCACACGCCTGTGTCTGGTGGCTCTGGATGTTTCCACACCAGACTCAGTCCACTGCTTCCTCAGGTTCCCCAAGGTCTGGAATCGGTCCTTCTCCACAATCTTCCTCAGGGTCCGGTCACCTCTTCTCGTTGTACAGCGTTTTCTGCCACATTGTTTCCTTCCAACAGACTTACCATTGAGGTGCCTTGATACAGCACTCTGGGAACAGCCTATTTGTTGAGAAATTTCTTTCTGGGTCTTACCCTCTTGCTTGAGGGTGTCAATGATGGCCTTCTTGACATCTGTCAGGTCGCTAGTCTTAAGGCCCCGTCTCACTAAGCGATTTACCAACGATCACGACCAGCGATACGACCTGGCCGTGATCGTTGGTAAGTCGCTGTGTGGTCGCTGGGGAGCTGTCACACAGACCGCTCTCCCCAGCGACCAACGATCAGGGGAACGACTTCGGCATCGTTGAAACTGTCTTCAACGATGCCGAAGTCCCCCTGCAGCACCCGGGTAACCAGGGTAAACATCGGGTTACTAAGCGCAGGGCCGCGCTTAGTAACCCGATGTTTACCCTGGTTACCAAAAAAAACAAACACTACATACTCGCCTTTCGGTGTCCAGGTCCCTCGCCGTCTACTTCCTGCTCTGACTGAGCCGCCGAACAGTGAGAGCAGAGCGCTGCGGTGACGTCACTGCTGTGCTCTCACTTCTCACTGTACGGCCGGCAGTCAGTGAGAGCAGGAAGCAGACGGCAAGGGACCTGACGGACATCAGAAGGCGAGTATGTACTGTTTGTTTTTTTTTACATTTACGCTGGTAACCAGGGTAAACATCGGGTTACTAAGCGCGGCCCTGCGCTTAGTAACCCGATGTTTACCCTGGTTACCAGTGAAGACATCGCTGGATCGGTGTCACACACACCGATTCAGCGATGTCAGCGGGACCTCAACGACCAAAAAAAGGTCCAGGCCATTCCGACACGACCAGCGATCTCGCAGCAGGGGCCTGATCGCTGGTACGTGCCACACATAGCGAGATCGCTACTGAGGTCGCTGTTGCGTCACAAAACTAGTGACTCAGCAGCGATCTCGCTAGCGATCTCGCTATGGCTACGTTCACATTTGCGGTCCTCGCCGCAGCGTCGGGCGCCGCAGCGGCGCCGCATGCGTCATGCGCCCCTATATTTAACATGGGGGCGCATGGACATGCGGCGCACTTGCGTTTTGTGCCGCATGCGTCGCTGCGGCGCCCGCGTCGGTGCGCAGAGGACGCAGCAAGTTGCATTTTTGCTGCGTCCAAATTCAATGAAAAAAACGACGCATGCGGCGCAAAACGCAGCGTTGTGCATGCGTTTTGCTGCGTTTTTATTTGCGTTGTGCGTTGCGGCGCCAACGCTGCGGCGCACAACGCAAATGTGAACGTAGCCTAAGTGAGACGGGGCTATTACCCATGATGGGGGTTTTGAGTAATGAACCAGGCAGGGAGTTTTTAAAAGCCTCAGGTATCTTTTGCATGTGTTTAGAGTTAATTAGTTGATTCAGAAGATTAGGGTAATAGGTCGTTTAGAGAACCTTTTCTTGATATGCTAATTTATTGAGACAGGTTTTTTGGGTTATCAGGAGTTGTAGGCCAAAATCATCAGAATTAAAACAATAAAAGACCTGACAAATTTCAGTTGGTGGATAATGAATCTATAATATATGAAAGTTTAATTGTAATCATTACATTATGGTAAATAGTGAAATTTAACACTATATGCTAATTTTTTGAGAAGGACCTGTGTATATATATATATATATATATATATATATATATATATATATATATATATATATATATATATATATATATATATATATATATATATATATATATATACTAGCTGTACTACCCGGCTTCGCCCGGGTTAATGACTGCTGTTAGCAAAATAGAATGTGTTAACAAAAATTTATTCTGCACACAAAAACCACAAAACAAATAGATAGAAATGTAATTATTAAAAGGCAAAAACTAAGCAAATAGAAGCATTTCACAACATATATTAGCTTTGTTATACTGAGAATGTCTTTGTTGCCTATATTAACCAATCAGAGCTCAGGTTAATTAACTGTAGCAAAATAGAAGCTGAGCTGTGATTGGTTGCTATTGGCAGCCTGATAAATCCCCAGCCAACAGGAAGCCCTCCCCCCTGGCAGTATATATTAGCTCACACATACACATAATAGACAGGTCATGTGACTGACAGCTGCCGTATTTCCTATATGGTACATTTGTTGCTCTTGTAGTTTGCTTATTAATCAGATTTTTATTTTTGAAGGACAATACCAGACTTGTGTGTGTTTTAGGGCGAGTTTTATGTGTCAAGTTGTGTGTGTTGAGTTGCGTGTGGCGACATGCATGTAGCGACTTTTGTGAGATGAGTTTTGTGTGGCGACATGCGTGTAGCAACATTTTGTGTGTTGAGTTGCATGTGACAGGTTAGTGTAGCAAGTTGTGTGCAGCAAGATTTGTGCATGGCGAGTTTTGCGCGTGGCGAGTTTTATGTGTGGTGCATTTTGAGTATGTGCAAGTTTTGTGTGAGGCAACTTTTGCATGTGGTGCAACTTTTGTACATGTGGCAATTTTTCTGTGTGTGCAAGTTTTGCATGAGGTGAGTTTTCCATGAGGTGAGTTTTGCACGTGTGGCGAGTTTTGCGTGAGCCTAGTTTTGCATATGGCGAGTTTTGCATGTAGCGAGTTTTGAGTGGTGACTTTTGTGTTTCGACTTTTATGTGGCGAGGTTGGTGTGTGTGTGTGGTGAAATGTGTGCTGAGGGTGGTATATGTGTTCAAGCACGTGGTAGTGTGTGGCGCATTTTGTGTTTGTGTTCATATCCCCGTGTGTGGTGAGTATCCCATGTCGGGGCCCCACCTTAGCAACTGTACGGTATATACTCTTTGTCGCCATCGCTCTCATTCTTTAAGTCCTCATTGTTCACATCTGGCAGCTGTCAATTTTCCTCCAACACTTTTCCCTTCACTTTTTCCCCATTATGTAGATAGGAGCAAAATTGTTTGGTGAATTGGAACGCGCGGGGTTAAAATTTCACCTCACAACATAGCCTATGACGCTCTCGGGGTCCAGACGTGTGACTGTGCAAAATTTTGTGGCTGTAGCTGCGACGGTACAGATGCCAATCCCGGACATACACACATACATACATACACACATTCAGCTTTATATATTAGATATACCTGTATGTAATCTCCTGTATATAGTATATACCTGTGTGTCATCTCACCTATATATAGTATATATCTGTGTGTCATCTCCTGTATATAGTATATACCTGTATGTCATCTCCTCCTATACATAGCATATACCTGTGTCATCTCCTCCTGTATATACTATATACCTGTAGGTAATCTGCTCCTGTATATAGTATATACCTGTGTGTCATCTCCTCCTGTATATAGTATATACCTGTATGTCATCTCCTCCTGTATGTAGTATGTACCTGTATGTCATCTCCTCCTCTATATAGTATATACCTGTGTGTCATCTCTCCTGTATATAGTATATATCTGTGTGTCATCTCCTCCTGTATATAGTATATACCTGTGTGTCATCTCCCCTGTAAATAGTATATACCTGTGTGTCATCTCCTGTATATAGTATATAGCTGTATGCCATCTCCTCCTGTATTAGCCCTCGTTCACACGTTATTTGGTCAGTATTTTTACCTCAGTATTTGTAAGCTAAAATGGCAGCCTGATAAATCCCCAGCCAACAGTAAGCCCACCCCCTGGCAGTATATATTAGCTCACACATACACATAATAGACTGGTCATGTGACTGACAGCTGCCGGATTCCTATATGGTACATTTGTTGCTCTTGTAGTTTGTCTGCTTATTAATCAGATTTTTATTTTTGAAGGATACCAGACTTGTGTGTGTTTTAGGGCGAGTTTCGTGTGTCAAGTTGTGTGTGTTGAGTTGCGTGTGGCGACATGCATGTAGGGACTTTTGTGAGATGAGTTTTGTGTGGCGACATGCGTGTAGCAACTTTTTGTGTGTCGAGTTGCATGTGACAGGTTAGTGTAGCAAGTTGTGTGCAGCAAGTTTTGCGCATGGCGAGTTTTGCGCGTGGCGAGTTTTATGTGTGGTGCCTTTTGAGTATGTGCAAGTTTTGTGTGAGGCAACTTTTGCATGTGTTGCAACTTTTGTGCATGTGGCAATTTTTCTGCGTGTGGCAATTTTTCTGCGTGTGCAAGTTTTGCGTGTGGCGAGTTTTGCACGTGTGGCGAGTTTTGCATGTGGAGAGTTTTGCGCGTGGCGAGTTTTGAGCGGCGACTTTTGTGTTTCTACTTTTATGTGGCGAGGTTGGTGTATGTGTGGTGAAATGTGCACTGAGGGTGGTATATGTGTTCGAGCACGTGGTAGTGTGTGGCGCATTTTGTGTGTGTGTTCATATCCCCGTGGTGGTGTGATTATCCCATGTTGGGGCCCCACCTTAGCAACTGTACAGTATATACTCTTTGGTGCCATCGCTGTCATTCTTTAAGTCCCCCTTGTTCACATCTGGCAGCTGTTAATTTGCCTCCAACACTTTTCCTTTCATTTTTTCCCCATTATGTAGATAGGGGCAAAATTGTTTGGTGACTTGGAAAGCGCGGGGTTAAAATTTCACCTCACAATATAGCTTTGACGCTCTCAGGGTCCAGACGTGTGACTGTGCAAAATTTTGTGCCTGTAGCTGCGACGCCTCCAACACTTTTCCTTTCACTTTTTCCCCATTATGTAGATAGGGGCAAAATTGTTTGGTGAATTGGAAAGCGCGGGGTTAAAATTTCACCTCACAACATAGCCTATGACGCTCTCGGGGTCCAGACGTGTGACTGTGCAAAATTTTGTGGCTGTAGCTGCTACGGTTCAGATGCCAATCCCGGACATACATACATACATACATACACACATACACACATTCAGCTTTATATATTAGATATATAAATATATAAATATATATAATATATGTTTATATATTTATTTAAACTTTTTTCTTTACTTGCTGCAATAGTTCAACGCTCAAGGTTATATAGGGGTTAAATCCCCAACATATCCATTTTTCTTGAGGCTCTGCTGTGTTTTTTGTGGGGATTTTCCCCAAAGAGTTTTATTAATTACAGAAAATTCACAGTTAAAAAAAAAATGCACATAACCTGCAAATAACTGCATTAAAGTCAAATAACAAGCATGAAAAACTAAGTACCGTAGCTTTATTTAAAACATGACATATCAAAAACAAACAAAAACTCAATGAGCATGCATGTAAAAAATTGCAATGACAAAAACGCAAGTAAAATAATTTAGCCCTTGGGTGCAGAAAATCTGTAAGGTCCAATAGTCATCGTGGTAACGTAGCCTACAACTGAACTGTGCGTGCCCCTAACTACGTGAGATTGTGGCCGAGCACATCTATGCTATTGGTGGAAGCTATGGTGCCACTAGAACTGTTGCTGATGGGTTTCAGTAGTCATATGGACCCTGCTGGAAGCCCGGGCTGGATCACCGGGAAATAAAATGGAGATAATCCTATAAATGTGCCTTCTGTGTAACGGCTGTGTCTGTCGGTGGAGGAACTTGGACTGATCATACCACATCTTCTGGGCAGAGGAGGAAGCAAAAGAGCGGATACAGACAGGACAGCAGGGGATCACAGCTGCTGGTTTCTGTAAGGAAAACACTTCCCTACCTATTTAAAAACTTATTTTAGCTCACAAAAAGAATCAGCTGTGATCCCTGCTGTAATATCTGTATCCTCTTTTGCTTCCTCCCCTACCCAGGTGATGTGGTATGATCAGACCATGTTCCTGTATAGTCAGACACAGCCATTACACAGTACACAGCAGGGGCACATTTATAAGATTATCTCAGCACAGGAATTCTTAACCCCTTACTACCAGCGAACGTACTATTACACCGATGGCAGTATCCCCCCGCTTTGATGTGGGCTAGGGCAGTGAGAGCCCACCTCAAATCCAGGATATGTCAGCTGTTTTGAACAGCTGACATGTGCCCGCAATAGGCACTGGTGGAATTGCGATACACCCGCGGCTATTAATTAGTTACCGTATATACTCGTGGGCTTCCTCTGGGTTCTCTGGTTTCCTCCCACATTCCAAAAACATACTGATAGGGAATTTAGATTGCGAGCCCCATCGGGGGCAGCGATGATAATGTCTGTAAAGCGCTGCGGAATATGTTAGCGCTATATAAAAATAAAGATTATTATTATTATAAGCTGAGTTTTTCAGCACATTTTTTTTGTGCTGAAAACGCCCCCCTCGGCTTATACACGAGTCACGGTACAGAAAGCCGGCGAGGGAGGGGCGGCGGAGCAGCAGATGCCAGGAGCTGGCGCACACATCATACTCGCCTACCTGCGCGCCCTCTGTGCTGGCGCTGCATCCTGTTCCAGCTGCCGGCGCCTGCCTGCAGCTCTCCTCTCCTGTGCTTAGCGGTCACGTGGTACCGCTCTTTAAGGCGATGAATATGGACGTGTCTCCACTCCCATAGGCGTGGAGCGCATATTCATCACCTTAATGAGCGGTACCAGTTGACCGCTGAGCACAGGAAGTTCTGCAGGCAGGCACGGGTAGCCGGAACGAGATGCAGTGCCAGCACGCGGGGAGGTGAGTATGATGTTGTTTTTTTTGTTTTTTTTTCAATAGGAAAGATGCACACAGGGATAGGGGATAAGGAGGCATGCATACAGTGACGCAACTGGGAGGTATGCGTACAGGCATGGAACGGGGAGGCATGCATACAGGGATGGAACGGGGGAGGCATGCATACTAGGACAGGGATAGGAGAGGCAAGCAGACAGGGGTAGGGATCGGGAGGCATGCATACAATGACAGGGACAGGGGAGTCATGCAGACAGGGACAGGGATAGGGAGGCATTCATACCAGGACAGGGAAGGGGGAGCTATGCATAGCAGGACAGGGATGAAGGGACAATGCATACCCGGCTTATTCTCGAGTCAATAAGCTTACCCAGTTTTCCGTGGCAAAAGTAGGTGCCTCGGCTTAGACTCGTGTCAGCTTATACTCCAGTATATACAGTAAATGCCGCTGTCAAACTCTTGTCAAACAGGTACCATATTTTTTTTAACTATAAGACGCACTTTTTTCCCAAATTTTTTTTGGGGAAAATGGGGTGCTTCTTATAGTTGGAATATGCTTACCAGGAGTGTGGCGGCATCAGGAGTCGGGCGATTCTGTAGGCCCTGGGCTGGGAAGAGGGGGAGTTCAGTGGTCCGACGCTGCAGGGCAATGATCTGACTCCCATCCCAGAGGCCACTGCATTGCAGCACTGGATGTGCGGGGGCTCTGGGCTTTCACAAGATGTCAGTGAAGCCCCCTTCCACCGAACCCGCCACACCAGTCTGGGTTGGGCGTCAGGTCATTGCTGGACCACAAACACCCCCTGTGACCCTTCTCCACCGGTGCTGCCGATACCCACCCACTCCCAATAAGCTGTAAGACGGACCCCATTTGAAGCATTAATTTTTTCCCTATTTTCCTCCTGAAAATTTAAGGTGCGTCTTATAGTCTGAAAAGTACGGTAAGTAATGTTTTTTTCTTAACTTAATCATATTTTCTGCTCTTAAGACACTGCGTAAAATCTTTTGTGCTCCTAAAAATAGAAACCCCAAATGAACCGGATGTGCCTTGTTCCTTTATTTCCAAATCAGTGCAAGTTCCTCATACAAGTGAAAATGAAATCTGCAGTCTGTTATCTGGACTTCTGGGGAGAAAGTCTTTGTGTTACAGCAGAAGGACAGATGCAGTTTCCCATTGAGTTGTAATCCTGGACTTGTCCCGCAGTCAGTGATGTATACATTGGTTTAATTCCTGCTTTGTTATATATTGGCTTTATTTAGTAATTGGGAAACATGAGCCATATATAGTACAAGCTAAATGGGGAAACCTCCCGCCGCTGCTGCACCGCTGTGCTTGTTTGTTTGCTTCCTTTTTTTTCTCGTCTGCTTTTTATATATACATATTTTACATACGGTAATTCTGTAAAACATCCTGGATATTACCAATTACTAATGTTAACAATACTCCGGATAATTGTCTCGGAATACACAGGATTGCAGAAGAGAATTATTGCAATATATTTTTTCTTGCTGACTTTGTCCTGATATTTAGTTTTTACCTTGAAATAATAGAATGAAGTGAGCAGTATTAGGCTGGGTCCACACAGTGGCAATTTGTCTAACAGTATACTCTCCTTCCCAATTTTCTCACATTTCCTTCCTGTGTGAACCTACCCTTAGAGCTTAGGTCATGTTCCCACATGCAAAAACATTTTATATATGCACTTTCCTGCCGGTGTTTGCAGCAAACGATGCAATAGAAATCTGATTTGATTATTGCAATTTTCCCTTTTTTAACTTTTTCTGTACAGATGTTATACAGTGGTTTTTTGTTTGTTTTTTAAGCAGAAACATTGGGATTCTAGACTTAAAAATGGAATTGTATTTTTTTACATGCATTTTTTCCAGCCTCCCCATTGGAAAAAAAATGCACCAGAAACCACAGTTCCAGTCAGGATTTTTCAAGAATCCACTTTGTTTCAACTGTTAAAGGGAATCTGTCACCCCAAAATTCTCCTATAAGCTAAGGCCACCGGCATCAGGGGCTTATCTACAGCATTCTGTAATGCATTCTGTAATGCTGTAGATAAGCCCCCGATGTATCCTGAAAGATAAGAAAAACAGGTTATCTTATACTCGCCCAGGGGCGGTCCCGCTGTGGTCTGGTCCGATGGACGTCGTGGTCCGGTCCGGTGCCTCCCATCTTCTTACGATGACGTCCTCTTCTTCTCTTCACGCTGCAGCTCCGGCACAGGCATACTTATTTCCCCTGTTGAGGGCAGAACAAAGTACTACAGTGCGCAGGCGCTGGGCCTCTCTGACCTTTCCCGGCACCTGCGCACTGCAGTACTTTGCTCTGCCCTCAACACGGCAGATAAGTATGCCTGCGCTGGAGCCGCAGCGTGAAGAGAAGAAGAGGACGTCATCGTAAGAAGATGGGAGGCCACGGACCGCGACGCCCATCGGACCAAACCACAGCGGACTGCCCCTGGGTGAGTATAATCTATCCTCTTTTTCTCATCTTTCAGGTTACATCGCGGACTTATCTACAGCATTACAGAATGCTGTAGATAAGCCGCTGATGCTGGTGGCCTTAGCTTATAGGAGAATTTTGGGGTGACAGATTCCCTTTAAAGACAGCAGATTTTTGCACATGAACGGATGATCTGAAGGATCTAATGCGTACCTCCTACAACAATGTATAAGTGGATCAGATTACATTTTACACAAAATGTGAACAGGGCTGTGGAGTCTGAGTCTTTTAGGTTTAGCTTACCGACTCCACAGCCATGGGTGTGAAAAGGGTGAGATACATGGTGTCCTTAAGTGACTGTCCGTGTATGTACCCAACATAGAAGGAGTGAGCAGGCCGCTCTCTGGCTGGCAGACGTCACGGAGGTTGTTTACTATGCTTGTGCTCTCATGGTTTCCTGCAATCTGTTCTTTTATTCTTTCATTTAATAGAACAAGCAGTTTTAGTTCGGTGCTGCTAATTCAGAAGTTTTATTTTTACTATGTAAATACCACTGTGTGTTCACAAGCCAGCAACCTGCATCCTTTAGCAAACAGTGTGCTAGAAAGCGTCTGAGATATGTCCTGAACGCACAAAAGTTTCCTTTATATTTTATTTATTTTCCATGGCCAAGTCCGCTCCCCAGTTACTGAGAAAATGGCGTTGTAAATTGATGTACAAATGAGGCTGAAGAGCTATGGTAGATCTGAAGGCTCTTGTCACTCCAGCCCTATTCCCCGCACAGCGATGCTTTCTCTTGTTTGCTTGAAGTCACACAACATAGGGGCTGTCAGTCAAGCAGGACTGGGTGATGGGTGTGTAATGGAGCTGGAGTGACAGAGGCTTCAAATCTACCATAGATCCGCTGGGTTTTTTTTTTTTTTTTTTTTACAGAAAATTTAAGTTATGGTCTGTACCTAACTTTAGACCATTGTTCTAGAAAAGTAGTAATTGGTATGAAACCCCCAAAATGTTATCTGAAAAAAAGAACATGCAGCCGATTGCTCATGCAGATGAAGCAGTCCCTACATATAAAGCTTGGATGTATTTGCTTTGTGACCGAGCCCAAACAGTTGTCCGTGGAGTAATTTTCAGCAGATTGTTTTTCTGTTACTTATTGTAAATGATGAACCAACTGTTAAATGTCAGGGAAGGTGTAATATTACAGCTTCATTCTGGGTATCATGTGGGATGCTGAGGTGCTGGCTGGAAAGACTCTCGGCAATGCTCGCTATTTGCCCTCTTGTATCCGCTTTCATCTTAGCAGGCTGCACGCTATGTTGTGCGCTGTTAGTTAGTCAGGAAGGAAAAGATAGAATTACAGATACATTTTAGAATCCAGTCGTTGAACATTTGTCGTGGACGTAAATGAAAAATCAGCTGATAAATTATTAATATGCAGGATTTCTATATTCAGGCAAATATCTAATTCTTCACTTTGTAAACTATTATCATGGCCTTCACTAGGCCCCCCTCTTTCCTTGTGAGAAGGAAAACCTAATAATTAAAGGGGTTATCCGAGATCTCATTTTTTTTTCTATGGGTCTAAGCACTTACCGACCGGTAGTTTCTTACTTTCTGTCTTTTCTTACGTGTGATGATCTTTCCTGGCTCAGAGTGGTCACGGACCCCTCCTGGCTGCGATTCTCCTGCTTCCTGTGATGTTAAGTCAATTAAACAGTTACTTCTTTTCTTGTGCTACTCTGTCAACCGGGCATCACTGCTAACATCATGTGCTGTGTTAGGCTGAGCCAGCTGTCAATCAACATGATGACGGCAGTGACATCAGGCAAAATGACATTTGTAAATTGAGAACATTTAAAAAAATGACCTGCTCCTGTTCTGTTGCTTGACCCCTGATTCCCCTTGGTTCACCTTATGTGTCAGTAGTCAAGCATGCTCAGTAGTACTGAGTCCTCTTGTACACAAATGGCGTAGTCCTTTCTAGCAGACAATCTGTGCTCTGGTAGACTCTTTAGGATGGAGTGACAAGAACCCTAGTGGGTGCATTTACAGCAGTGTCTAGTCACAGAAGCTTTTTTTTTTTTTTTAATATATCCGTTTCACCCCCTCCCTTCCAGCAGTGACACGGAACCCTGCTTTAATTTGGATGCTGGGCAAGTGTTAGGGTAAAAGCACATTTAGTAAGTATAGTAAATTTACATTTTAACATAATATAAATATGTACAATAATCTAAATAACTTGCATGTTTACTAAATAATAAAAATGAATAATGTCTGTATATATAATTACAAAGACTATCTGTCAAGTGGCCCTGGGGACCTTGAGGGTCTGTGCACACGTGGATTTGGCTGCGGATCCGTAGCAGTTTTCCATGCGTTGTACAGTACCATGTAAACCTATGGAAAACAAAATCCGCTGTGCACATGCTGCGGAAAATTCCGCTCGGAAACGCTGCAGTTTATTTTCCGCAGCATGTCAATTCTTTGTGCGGATTCCGCAGCGTTTTACACCTGTTCCTTAATAGGAATCCGCAGGTGTAAAAACGCAGGTGAAATCAGCACAAAATCTGCACTGAATCTGCAGTAAATCCGTGGTGAATCCGCAGGTAAAACGCAGGGCGTTATACCTGCGGATTTTACAGAATCCGCGTGGAAAAATCCGCAATGGATTCTGCAAAGTGTGCACATAGCCTGGGAAAACCTGCATGCACAAGAAGTGGCCTTATGTCAGTGTGGAGCCCCACTCCTGTAGATCTGCTGGGTTTTATGAACTAAAAAGGACTTGAATTGGCAGATTGTGAGTGCTGCAGATGATTTTTTTCTTTACACTTGATCTCCTGTCTTTATGTTGCAGATCATTTCTTCCTTATGCTTGATCTGCTGTCTTTATGCCGCAGATCATTTCTTTCTTACACTTGATCTGCTATCTCTATGCCGCAGATCATTTCTTCCTTACTCTTGATTTGCTATCTGTGATTCAGTGACCCATGCTGCAGCTAGTGGGCGCTGTGTATGCTCCTCAGGATATGCATGGAGGCGTAACTGTAATGGTGATGAGGAGATAGTGACTGGTATTATTGTAAATGGCTGGTATGTGTCGCAGAGGGAGTCTGCGCTGTAAGCCAGTAATGTTGTTGTTCTGGGACCTGTAGTCCCACAAGTGTTGGTATAGTTGTAAAGGGAGGCTTACAGGGTTAGTTTGAGAGCTGGGCGGGTCGGACTAACCACACACACCTAACACCCAGGGGAGGGGTTACAAGTACATAATGTGACCATGGTGTGATCACATGGGGGAGAATGTTTAGATCTGTATGGTCCATGTGCAAGGTCCTGGAAGCCTATGTGTTGGGAGTGATATCTCCCTGAATAGCGCACTGAGAAGCCATGAACCTGAAGACTTGTGTGTTGGGAGATCCTGGGAGTAGGATCAGATCCTCAAATAGCGCACTGAGTGGCCTGTGTGTTGGATGGTCCCAGCTGGGACGGACGTCCTGTAGAGCGCACGGAGAGGCCACATGTGAGTAGAGTCAGTGGCGGCACTGCATTGGGGGAGCTACAGCCCGTCTGAGGATCTGGACTGTCAGGTGGCCTGGTGAGTAAGGCTTATCCGGGACAGTGATCCCAGTTCAGCAGCTTCTCTGGAAAAGAGAGAACGGACAAGGCATCAGCGGGTGGAGCAGGAGCTCCCATAAGGTACCTCCACAGACTGTTGGTGCTTATTGTGCTCCATGAACTAATGAACTGTGCGGCATGCGGTCACCCATGGCAACTGGACAAAGTAAGGTCCAGCATGTTTAGTGTCTGCAAGTTAAAGTCATTTACTATGAAGTGCTGTGGAGTATGTGTTAAGCCTGTGATATATAACATGGCTTCAAGTGGTTCATTACGTGTAAATAAATTAAATAGACTGTTTTGTTGTGAAAAACCGTGCTGGTCTACGTATATCCCGTTGCCAAACTAGTGTCCCCCAACACACTCAGTAAGCGCTATCTTACATATCTTTATACCGCAGATCATTTCATCCTTACACTTGATCTGCTATCTTTATACCGCAGATCATTTCTTCCTTACACTTGATCTGCCATCTTTATGCCACAGATCATTTCTTCCTTACACTTGATCTGCAATCTTTATACCGCAGATTATTTCTGCACGGTGGCTCAGTGGTTAGTACTGCAGCCTTGCAGCGCTGAAGTCCTGGGTTCAAATCCCACCTTGGACAACATCTGCAAGGAGTTTGTATGTTCTCCCCGTGTTTGTGTGGGTTTCCTCCGGGTTCTCCGGGTTCCTCCCACATTCCAAAGACATACTGATAGGGATTCTAGATTGTGAGCCCCAATGGGGGCAGTGATGATAATGATTGTAAAGCGCTGTGGAATTAATGGCGCTATATAAGTGAGCAAAATAAATAAATTCCTTACACTTGATCTGCTATCTTTATGCTGCAGACCATTTCTTCTTTACACTTGATCAGCTAATAACCTGGTTATTAGCATTTTAGATATTGAGCACGCATTTTTCTGCTGGATGACTTATGTATTAGTGAAGCTTGAGAAGTGCGGTGGATTCTTTCCTAGTCACGGTTTGCGAGCACAGCACCCATTAGTAATGTTCAGTATTGTCTGCAGTCTGCACCCTGGGCTGTTAGATTATGTTCCCATACATTGTTTTTGCTGCTTTTCTCTGCAGCCAATGCTGCTTTCAAAACACCCGTTTTTGCGGCGTTTTTGGGGTGCTGATTACAGGTGCTTTGTCTTCAGTACAAGTTTTAATAAAATTTGCTTTGCTCACCAAAAGTGCTGCAAGAACGAAGCAAAAACATTCGCTGTATTTATTTGCAATGTTTTTTTCATTTTATCATTTTTTTTCTATGGGTCGAAACGCTGCTCAAATGTTGAAAGAATTGACATCCTGCGGTTTTTGGGTGCATGAAATTTCTGTAATCTGAGGTTTTGCTGGTACTGTATAAAGCAACTTTTAAATAGGATAAAAACGCACTGTAAAAAAAAAAAAAAAAAGCATTATGTGAGCATAGCCTTGCAGTACACTCAGAACTCATGTATGGTATTTCCGGTTCTAATATTTCCCTTTCTATTAGGCTGGTAATAAAACTGTACATAATAATAGTCTGCACTGTTCTGGTTCTGCTTTCTAGTCTGCATCAGTTCCATCCCATATATTGGCAGTGCATGTGCATAGTCACCTCCCCACAGCGGCACCTTCCCTGCCTGTAGGCTCTTGTGCGGAAACCTCTCGCAAAAATCTGTCTGGCGAATGATGTATACTGTTTTGTTTTCTATTTTCTAGTAACATGCTATATTAAAAGATGATTAGTGTAGAGGCAATAAAGTTGTCATTTACAGGACCCACCAATCTCTTTGATTTCCAATGTATTTTTCTGAGCTTCTATTTCTACATTTTGTGACATAGCTAATGTGATGGTGCCATTATCACCGTATGTGATCATTGCTATGGGCATAACTTGCATCGGTCACATTACAGTAGTTGTCACGTGTTTTAGAGAACTTGTCTCCAGTTCTATGGTAAGTAAGTACCAGGGCTTTGGAGTCGGTAAGCCAAACCACCGACTCTGACTCCTCAATTTCCCTGACCCCACAGCACTGGTCACTACTGAGCATGTGCGTAAAGTGCAGCACAGATTCATCTCAACTAAAAGCCGAGACCCTTAGATCAGGAATAGAACAGACTTATAGGACATTTGATAACTTTCCCAAATTCTTATGAAAACATATACAGCACATACTGCATTGTACTACTGAACCCAATTTATTATATATTTTAGGAGTCAAGTCAGTCCATTTTATACCAACTCCAACTGTGACTCCACCAAAATGGACACCGACTCTGACTCCACAGTCCTCGTAAGTTCTCAGGACTAGTTTATGAATGCAGCCGATGTGCACATATTGTCTCATTCACTTCTATGAGACTGATGGCAGACTACTCTCTGCCGAGTGTGCATGGGTTCTTATAGGAAGAGGGGATAAGTGTAAATAAGGCCTCGTTCAGACATGCGTTTTTCACAGACTTGTATGTTTCATCTCTGTTTTCCACGGATATAATGTGTACCTTAATAGTGCATGGGGCTGTTCCCATGTTTTTGTTTTTTTGTGTACAGTGTGTCTGCCAAAAAATCACACAAGTGACAGATCAAGATCATCCAAGGCCCAAAGATCCATAAAAATCCCAGTAATCACACTACTGGCATCCATGTGCTGTCTGTTTTTAACATTGTAATTGACATTTTCCCCTTTTTTTGGCATATGGGAAAATCACTGATGGTAAAAACACACACTGAACGAACACTGATGAAATCTGATCCAGCACTCTGATGGAAATTGTTTTTTTCACAAAAGTGTAAAAAATGGATGACCGAATGAGGCCGAATCTCAGAGACAGAGTTAGAGTACAGGTGGTTATGTGGGGCAGTCTATCGCTGGGCTCAGTGATTGGCTGCAGCAGTCACAGCGCTGTAGTCGCGATGTCAACAAAAAGGCATTGCTGCAGAGGATAAGTAACTCTGATTTTATTGTCTCCAGCTCAAGTTGATGAGCATGAAATATGAAAACTTTAGACCCCTTTTAACCTTCTTGTCTTATAGATTTTACCAGCTCCGAGCATCTATGAAAATTCCACCACGAATTCCACACAAAATCGAAGCAAGTCTTCTGCGTGCCACAGGTTTGTACATGTTACACTATGTAGTGATTCTTCAGGCTTTCTGCTATTTGTGTGTCCATCACAAACATACTCGGTGCTTATAGCATTCCTGATTATCTGTGTTACTGCTGTATATGCTAACATGAGCCAACGGATAGCACAGAGCTTTTTTTTTTTTTAATGACCAATTTCTATCTAGTCAGAACAACATCTATTTAAATTGATGTGGAAGTAGCTACTTGGTCTGATTAAAATTGGTCTCATCTGGCATAAAAAAGAAATCGCCCCATCTGACGTGCTTTAGGGTATGGCCACATGGTGCGGCGGTAGTGCAGCTGATGGGTTTGTGCACATGGCTGTTCGCACCGACTGGCTGTACCCTTAAGATCTGTATAACAATTACCACTATTGTGTGTAAACTGCATCTGAGAAAAAAGTCTGAAAGACCACTGTAGATGGCGCTGAGGACAGATGAGAACACTAATCCTCTGCCGTGTGCCCACATCTTGATATCACCTGATGAACCCAGTATGGGTGAAACGCGTCGAGATTGAACCTGGCATTATTTCTTCTACTTGCACCACCACATCTAAACAGATAGACAATCAATTGTGATCTTTTATCCTTGATATCAGTATTAATTATATTTTTTTCTAGGGTATGCCAGTTGACTTATGCGTATTTACCGGCTGTTGGTGTGTCTAGTGCTTATACTAATATTTACTAGCAGATTGTTTATTAGTGTATCTTGTCCTTGTTTTTTTGCCAGGGTTTAGCCCTACATAATATTCTGTGCCTAGTAATCTTCTGTAACAGTAATGCTATATTCTACTGTGCGCTCACCATTTACACAGTATGCATGAAAGTGTGTTTGTTCTTTTGCTCTGTCGCTTTGACACATATACCCTTATTGTCCTTTACCTATAAGATTTGCCTCTGTATAACATCTCAGACCCTCATCCATGGCTTAGTACACTACCAACAGAAGATACAGGCCAACTGGCCCTCTGATCCCTATTATACGTCTGGCAAAGGGTTATCTCAGGGGCATAGGGGCAGTCGACGCACGAGCGGGGGGCTCCTTCTCTCGCCTTCTTAGGGTGCCAACCTCCGCAAATAGGTAGGTGTACAGCAAGGGTGGCATTCGGGGCCGGTACACCTCCTTCTCCACATCGGCTCAGTATGACTGGCTACCATTGAAGCCCAGCTATTGTAGACACTGTAACGTTCTTTCAATCTATTTATTTGTCCAGATAGGGCAAGCTTTGGGTACCCTAGGCAATTAATTATATATTATTGATGGGGCATTGTGTTTTCTAGGGCTAACAGTCGTCTTCTACGTCTTTGCCAACTTCAGGTGATATGTAAAAATACATAGCAGTTGTAAACTATTATACCACTGCATTGCATTGTGACAGAGATACATAGAGTGAGGTTTACATATACTATACCAGCCCTTGTTCTGATCCTTTTTGTTTAGCCCGAATATATATATATATATATATATATATATATATATATATATATATATATATATATATATACACATACATACATACATACATACATACATACATACATACATACATACATACATACATACATACATCTTTCATTTTCCCCCTCACACATCTCTTATTTTCCCCCTCACTCCTCTCATTCCCCCTAACACTTGTCATTTCGACCTCACATCTGTCATTTTCTGATCACACTCCACTATTTTCCCTCACTCCTCTCATTTTGCACTAACACCTTTTCATTTTCACCTCACACCTCTCATTTTCACCTCACACCTCTCATTTTCACCTCACACCTCTCATTTTCCCCTCAGTATATACATGTTTGTCATCTCCCTTATATATAGTATACACCTGTATGTCATCTCCTGTATATAGTATATACCTGTATGTTATCTCCCCTCTATATACTGTAGTATATACCTGTATGTCATCTCCCCTGTAAATAGTATATACCTGCTGTATGTCATCTCCTCCTATATATAGTATATACCTGTATGTCATCTCTTCTGTATATAGTATGTACCTGTATGTCATCTCCTCCTGTATTTAGTATATACCTGTGTGTCATCTCCTCCTGTATATAGTATGTTCCTGTGTGTCATCTCCCCTGTATATAGTATATACCTGTGTGTTATCTCCTCCTGTATATAGTATGTTCGTGTCCTCTCCCCTGTATATATTATATACCTGTATGTCATCTCCTCCTGTATATAGTATATACCTGTACGTCATCTCTTCTGTATATAGTATATACCTGTATGTCATCTCCTCCTGTATATAGTATATACCTGTATGTCATCTCCTCCTGTATATAGTATATACCTGTATGGCATCTCCTCCTGTATATAGTATATGCCTGTATGTCATCTCCCCTGTATATAGTATATACCTGCTGTATGTCATCTCCTCCTGTATATACTTGTGTCATCTCCTCTTTTATATAGTATATACCTGAATGTAATCTCCTCCTGTATATAGTATATACCTGTATGTCATCTCCTCCTGTATATAGTATGTTCCTGTGTGTCATCGCCCCTGTATATAGTATATACCTGTATGTCATCTCCTCCTGTATATAGTATATGCCTGTATGTCATCTCCCCTGTATATAGTATATACCTGCTGTATGTCATCTCCTCCTGTATATAGTATATACCTGTATGTCATCTCCTCCTGTATATAGTATATACCTGTATGGCATCTCCTCCTGTATATAGTATATGCCTGTATGTCATCTCCCCTGTATATAGTATATACCTGCTGTATGTCATCTCCTCCTGTATATACTTGTGTCATCTCCTCTTTTATATAGTATATACCTGAATGTAATCTCCTCCTGTATATAGTATATACCTGTCATCTCCTCCTGTATGTAGTATATACCTGTATGTAATCTCCTCCTGTATATAGTATATACCTGTAAGTCATCTCCTCCTGTATATAGTATTTACCTGTGTGTTATCTGCTCCTATATATAGTATGTACCTGTGTGTCATCTCCCCTGTATATAGTATATACCTGTATGTCATCTCCTCCTGTATATAGTATGTTCCTGTGTGTCATCGCCCCTGTATATAGTATATACCTGTATGTCATCTCCTCCTGTATATAGTATGTACCTGTGTGTCATCTCCCCTGTATATAGTATATACCTGTATGTCATCTCCTCCTGTATATAGTATATACCTGCTGTATGTCATCTCCTCCTGTATATAGTATTTACCTGTGTGTTAGCTGCTCCTATATATAGTATGTACCCGTATGTCGTCTCCTCCTGTATTTAGTATATACCTGTATGTCATCTCCTCCTGTATATAGTATATATCTGTGTGTCATCTCCCCTGTATATAGTATATATGTGTGTGTCATCTCCCCTGTATTTAGTATATACCTGTATGTCATCTCCTCCTGTATATAGTATATATCTGTATGTCATCTCCTCCTGTATTAGACCTCGTTCACACGTTATTTGGTCAGTATTTTTACGTCAGCATTTGTAAGCTAAATTGGCAGCCTGATAAATCCCCAGCCAACAGGAAACCCTCCCCCCTGGCAGTATATAATAGCTCACTTATACACATAATAGACAGGTCATGTGACTGACAGCTGCCGTATTTCCTATATGGTACATTTGTGGTACGTTTTGAGTATGTGCAAGTTTTGTGAGGCAACTTTTGCATGTGTTGAAACTTTTGTGAATGTGGCAATTTTTCCACGTGTGCAAGTTTTGCGTGTGGCGAATTTTCCATGAGGTGAGTTTTGCACGTGTGGCGAGTTTTGCGTGAGCCTAGTTTTGCATGTGGCGAGTTTTGCGCGTGGTGAGTTTTGAGTGGTGACTGTTGTGTTTCGACTTTGTGGCGAGGTTGGTGTATGTGTGGTGAAATGTGTGCTGAGGGTGGTATATGTGTTCAAGCACGTGGTAGTGTGTGGCGCATTTTGTGTGTGTGTTCATATCCCCATGTGTGGTGAGTATCCCATGTCGGGGCCCCACCTTAGCAACTGTACGGTATATACTCTTTGGCGCCATCGCTCTCACTCTTTAAGTCCCCCTTGTTCACATCTGGCAGCTGTCAATTTGCCTCCAACACTTTTCCTTTCACTTTTTCCCCATTATGTAGATAGGGGCAAAATTGTTTGGCGAATTGGAACGCGCGGGGTTAAAATTTCGCCTCACAACATAGCCTATATATATATCCTATTTGCATGTTGCACTTTTCACCTTTGGTATGGGTATATAAAAATTTGTTTTGTTAAACTTAATAAAAGTTATATTTTATAATGTTTTTTTCGGTTAATTGGACCAGCACTTCAATAACAGAATTAAATCTACATTAATAACGTATCTATTGCTGGAAATGAGTCAACTGAGACAATTCCCCCTTCACTTGTCTACAGTTTACGCCTCTTATTTCTGCATGATCTGTCACAGGAGGTACAAATAAGCTTCATAAAGTACAATTGTTCATTTCATTTTTAAATTCTGAATTTATGTAAAAACATAGTCCGCTTTGTCCCAGATTAAAGAGTAACTAAATGGGGTTGTTTGCGTACGAAGGATCTTTATAGAATACGAGAGGCTTTTTCTGACAGTGGGTACATGTAATGGCACAGTTTGTGTGCAGCATACAATCGCCTTACATTTATCTAGTCTATTATGAAATACATTTTTTCCGTCGATTTTTCAGTAAAATTGGATAATAGCTATTTGTTCGCTTTGTCTCCTGCTGCTTAGAATAGGTTTATAATACCTTTATACAGTACACCGACCTAGTAAACGATTACATATACAATGCCCCAGTGCTGCAGGATTGTTAGTCACGTCTAGCATTAACCAACTTTATCTCCCAGGAAGCGTGGAGCTTTTTACTTGCCATTGTGAGTGCAAAGATTATTTTTCCATAGCCGATTTATTTATTTTTTTAGTTAATGTGTTCATTGCATTTTGGCTGTATATAAATACATATGTTTACTGTAAGGAGTACAGCAGAAAATATTGGATCTCTTAGGCTACGTTCACATTTGCGGTCGGCGCCGCAGCGTCGGGCGCCGCAGCGTCGCCGCATGTGTCATGCGCCCCTATATTTAACATGGGGGCGCATGGACATGCGTCGCACTTGCGTTTTGCGCCGCATGCTGTACCTGCGGCGCCCGCGTCCGGGCGCAGAGGACGCAGCAAGTTGCATTTTTGCTGCGTCCAAAATCAATGAAAAAAAGGACGCATGCGGCGCAAAACGCAGCATTGTGCATGCGTTTTGCTGCGTTTTTGTTTGCGTTGTGCGTTGCGGCGCCGACGCTGCGGCGCACAGCGCAAATGTGAACGTAGCCTTATCCCTGTGTCCCTCCATCAAACATACTTATATGTATGCAGTATATGTTATTAGTAAGTTGATGTTTTATCGCACATGAATATCTCTGGTCCTATGGCACACACTAATCATTCTGCTGACATAACCTCTTTCTGAATGGGTTAAAGAAGTTGTCCACAACTAGGACAACTCCCTCTCATACCCCACGCTTGGCGCTTGTAAAATAATAAAGCCTATACTCCCCTCCCATGCCGGCGCCGTTCCCGCGGTTTCTGCACTCGCTCTCCCTGGGGCTGTGATGCGGTGTTGTGACATGTGGTGCTCGGCGCCCAATCAGCACTGGCGTCACTGTCTCCGCCTTCGGACAAACTGAACATGAAGAGGAAGTCTGGGATCAGCTGATCTTCCTCTTCATGTTCAGTTTGTCTGAAGGCGGAGACAGTGACGCCAGTGCTGATTGGGCGCCGAGCACCACATGTCACACATACATCTATTTAACGAGATCAGGACCAGGTTATTTACCCCTTTTCCTGACCTGGCCCTTCATTCTGTGGTTTCGTCGTACGTGTGCTTTTAATGGAGTTAAATAATTTGTGTCTTTTTTTCGCGATACATGGTGTTATGTAATTTCTCTATTCCTTTTTTTAAATTTTTTTAAATTAAACGTTTACCGATATTGCGTTGAAATGTAAACAAAAATGAAATGTGTGAGTAATATAATAAATACAGGTGCTTTTCACAAAATTAGAATACCATCAAAAAGATTATTTATTTTAGTTCTTCAATACAAAAAGTGAAACTCATATATAATATAGTCATTACAAACATAGTGGCATAGTGGCTTACAGCCAATGAAAACCTAAAAGTCATTATCTCAGTAAATTAGAATACTTTATAATACCAGCTTGAAAAATGATTTTTTAAAATCCGAAATGTTGGCCTACTGAAATGTATGTTCAGTAAAAGCACTCAATACTTGGTCGGGGCTCCTTTGGCATCAATTACTGCATCAGTGCGGCGTGGCATGGAGGCGATCAGCCTGTGGCACTGCTGAGGTGTTATGGAAGCCCAGGTTGCTTTGATAGCAGCCTTCAGCTCGTCTGCATTGTGGGGTCTGGTGTCTCTCATCTTCCCCTTGACAATACCCCATAGATTCCCTCAGCAGCCATATCCTAGAGGAGGTGGTAGAGTTTACCTCTGCTGCTGCTTCTGTCTGTCTTTTGGATCCATTCTATATGGCTTCTTCTATAACTACATGTGGAGACTGCTGTGTTTCCATGCTGCACACTGACATTTCCCCCCCACTTAGTGGTATCTTCCAACTCATAAGTGTCCACACATAGAGGGTCCACATGATGCCCCAAACTCCAAAAAAATCAGTGCAGCTAAGCTATAGGGAGGAAATCCTAATCGTGTTCTATTAATATCTAGAGCTGCCATATAACCACAGTGATATTGGACCCGGCATGTTTTTTTTATGCCTGGTCTTTAAGTCTTTGGCTGTTATGTTGGGCTTTTCCGCACTGAATAACATCAGCCTGTAGCACGTGCAGCCTCTCTTCCTTGACACGGCTACGCTAATATTATATTTAATTGGGCATCTATTACAGGTTTGACATAGAAGGACATTTATATTTCCCACAACTAGTCCTTGCTTCTATTTCGGACATGTATGAGCAGTAATGTGTAGCTTGGGAGCACCCAGGAGCACTAAGCACGTACACATCAGATATAAGCGGGTTTGCCTAGATTTGATGATTATTGATGCTGAATGATTCTGGCCTGGTTCATTGCTTTGTCAGAACCCAAGGCTTTTCTATTCTAAATACTAATAATAATCACATGAGGGAATTACGAGAATATAGACAGCACATGCCTTGCAGCTGCAGGAGCTGTCCGCTTTGAAATGCGGCCTCCCAGCCACCCAAGCATAAGAAATATATATTCAGGATGCTGCTCTGTGCAAGCCGTACATTCTTATGTTCTGCATTTTGCCATCAAATATGCAGCGTGATGGTTCAGCTTAGCAGACAACGAAGACTCGCTTAGTTCCGGGTCTTGCATCTTGCTATTAAATCCATAGAGTAACGGGATAATGTTTAATTGGCAATTTTTTTTTTTTTTGCTGCTATATGTGGACATGAAATAATGATTGAGGACAAGTAGTGATGAGCGATCGTGCTCGGATAAATAAGGCGTTATCCGAGCATACTCATGTGCTAACCGAGTGTCTTCGGCATGCTCGAAAATGATGTTCGAGTCCCTGCGGCTCCATGTCTCGCTGCTGTTCTCTGTGTCCTGCCATGTGACCATCTGTATAGCCTCATTACCTCTGGAACAAGATGCTTTCATGTTTTTGTTTCTCCTTGACTGGGCCCCATAGAACGATGGATGCCCTAATCCACAAACTAATTTGGACTGGGCAGTGTTATGGCCATGTGCAGGGAATATAGCTAAAAAATATAACAATTTCAGCCTGGGTTGCGACACTTTTAGTACCTCTGCTGTCCCCTCGTTGCTTTTCTGCAGCTGCTCAGGTGCCTTCCGTCCATGTGACTGCTGCAGTCAATCACTTGCAGCACAGAGCTCATGCTGTACACATAGCCATAATTTCTGAGCCCCATTGGTGGCAGCAGCGGTCATGTAGGTAGAGTAACCTGAGATCTGCGATAGGGAAGTAAATGGAGACCAGTGAGGATCTGCACCAGTGGTTCATCATATTTGTGACAGTTGTAAAAGTCTTTATTTGAAAACCATAGGGATATGCCATATAATCGTACACCTTCTCGTAAAGCTGTTCTTCTATAATCTCCTAGACACGTGGACTCGCCACTCAACCTCAACTTTTTCTTCTGTCTAAATCTGGAATAATACAGGTCAATCAACAAGAACCCTGTTCCTGATTAGAGACTTGGTGTGTCAGAGTAGAGACGGGACTGTTCTTCTGTACCGCTTTCATTAACGCCATTACATTTATATATTTTAGATTACCTTTAAAAACCCCTTCATGGCCTTGGATTTTTCCATTTGTTTTTCGCACCCCTTCTTCCCAGAGTCATGCCTTTTCTATTTTTCCGTCAGTATGGCTGTGTGAGCTCTTGTTTTTTGCAGGACGAGTTGTACTTTTAAGTGACACCATTGATTTTACCATATAGCAGTGTTCCCCAAGTCCAGTCCTCAGGAGCCACCAACAGGTCATGTTTTGAGGATTTCCTTAGTATTGCACAGGTGATAATTGCATCACCTGGACAGGCAAGCATTCAGTGACCTGTGCAATACTAAGGAAATCCTCAAAATATGACCTGTTGGTGGCTCTTGAGGACCGGAGTTGGGGAACACTGCCATATAGTGTACTGAAAAATGGTGTGGTGAAATTGCAAAGAAAAAGTGCAATTTCACAATTGTTTTTTGGATTTTTTTTACCATGTTCACTAAAGGCTAAAACTGACCAGCCATTGTGATTTTTCCGGGTCATTCTGAGTTCATAGATAACAAACATGTATAGTTTCTTTTTTATTTATATGGTAAAAATTCCAAATTTGTAAATAAAAAAAGAAAAAAAAAAGTAACATTTTCGGCGATCCATAGCGTCTCTATTTTTGGAGATCTGGGGCTGGGTGAGGGCTTAATTTTTTGCACACCGAGCTGACGTTTTTATTGATACCATTTTGGGGTAAATGTGATGTTTTGATCACCATTTTATTGCAATGCTGCGGCAGCAAACAAAAAGTAATTTATATTTTTTAAAAACTTTTTTTTTTTTTTTACTTCAGTAGTAGTAGTCTCCTTAGGAGGCTTAAAGATGCTCATCTGATCACTTGTGCTACAAATAGCAGGGCTTCAGCCCTGCTACTTGTAGCAAAAATCATCATCTGCTATGACGAGGACAGGGTCCTCCAGGAGACCCCCGGGTGTCATGCCAACCCATCGGCGACTCGCGATCATGTGACAGGGGTGCCAATGGACGGATTAGTGACGTGCTTTCGGTATGCCGGGGTCACACTTGCGAGTGTGATGCGATAAACTCGCATCAATGCCCGGCACTGCCGCCGGCACTGAGGACCAGCGTGTGCGGCTGCATGTATGACTTCGGCCTAAGCACGAGTTAAATGCCGCTGTCAGAGATTGACAGCGGCATTTAACATATTAATAGCCGCAGATGGATCGCAATTCCACATGCGGCTGTTAGGGGCACATGACCTCTGATCAGATCAGCTGTCATGTGCCAGAAAAGAATGCAGGCTCGGCGTCAGAACCTGCAACAAAGGGGGTATACGACCCATGACATACATATACGTCATAGATCGTGAATTCTAAAAAAAAATAAATAAAGGAAAAGGTGAGAACCATGATGTAGAAAGTGTATTTAGTCTGCTCAGCTCATGTAGGGGAACCAGGAGTGGAATCATAGACACGGGGCTTTCATGGATGTAATTTACCCTTTGCTTTAAAATAAACATACCTCTTAAATGTACAAATGCCCCTCAAAAAGTTTGTCAGTTATTTAGTAAGGCAGCTCTTGTATACCTCTCTGTACGGCACACTTGTCTATATCCCATTCATCCATTTAATATAAAAGCCCTCCCGTATGTGCTGACCTATAGCTTGCCATTGCACATCCCATTACTCCCTGCTGCTGCTGTTGTAGTTCTGTAGTGTACATCGTACAATGGATCACACAATTATGTCTGATAGAACTCACTGAGATGTCAGCAGAATTACCAATACAAATCGTATACATTACTTTATAGAGCTTTTAGACCTGATGAGGCTAGTGTTCTTACTTTGTAAATCTAAGACAGAATGACTGTTTACTCCCTAATGAATGTTCCCTGGGTGCACTCATTAAATGCATTTTTTAGTATTAGGAATATACCCTCATTCTGCTGTGGATTTTCCAAGTAAATATACTAGTCTCACCAGGTCTATATAATGATGCAGTGTGAATTGTGGAATCTGGTGACAGGCCTACTCCAACAGCAGTGTGAACTTAGCCTTTGAGGCATTTTGATACAGAATCAAAAAGTTACTGGTACAGTATTTTCTTTCTTTTGTTTATTACAAATCTATAAGCCTTTTATATCTCCTTTGTCATAATGTCCTTGAATTCTATATCAAATAGGCCATGTAACCAGCCAGAAACGGCTGTGAATCCTACAAGACCCGTCAGGATAAGATAGTATCTGTTAACATGTAAAAACTGACATGTTATGTTTCTTTTGCACATTTTTATTGCTTTTTGAATATTTTAACTAAAAATATATTACTGTTACTTTTCAGGGGATGACTTGGCCTTTCCAGCCTCTGTGCAAGATACTGTCATCTGCAGTAAAATTTTCCAAATTCTGTACAAAAATGAGGAGGTAGCAGTCAATGATGTGATGAACTTCAAGGTTAAGATGCTTCTGGATGAAAGGAAGGTAAGTCCCATTTTACGTGCAGAACATTGAGACTGGATATTTCTGTGACTGCATTCTTCTAATGGATCGTACCTGTCCACAGATTGAGGAGACGTTGAATGAGCTGGTGTTTCAACTTTCCATTGACCTGTATTTCACAGACACAGACTATTCGTAAGTACAAACCCGAGCGTTACAGGAACCAGGAGTGTTCTCAAGATGTCTTAAGGCCCCCACACCCATTATTGTCAGCCATTACTGCTGCGGGAGATAACCGGCAGAGCAGTTTGGCATCGGCTTACCCGCCTCCCTTCATGGTGCAGAGTTGGCTGTGTAGGGGGAGTCGGGAGAGTTCCGTATTGACTGATCGCTGTCCAATGTGTATGGCACCATCACCCTGCAAAATGTCATTTTCCAGGAATAAGATAGAACCAGTAGTGATGTAACCTTTATATTCTTAAGAGTCTATTTTCCAGAATGATGGATTTTACGTTTGTGCGTTAACAAAGGCGTTCCCTGGTATCTGCTGGATTTTATACTTGTTAAAGCACATGAGATCTTGAGAGTTTATATTAACATAAGATATGCAAGTTTCATATATCTAGTACCTTATAATAAAAGTTACACCCATGTGCTTCCTATACTCATTGGCTAACATACACAGTAACTTAAATTTACAGCATGTGGGTGTGGCGGGTGAATGGAGCCGGCTCAGGTACTGAGCCCGCATTATACCAGGAAGATTTTTTTTTTCCAGCTGTGTTAAATAGTGGACATCTGCCTGTAATAGCTGCAGTGGAAGTGAGTGCCCGCTGCTGATATTTAACTGTTTAAAAGGCACTGTCAATCTCTGACAGCTAATATTTCTATATTGTGATCAATGGTGGGTGGCGTTACCGGCTTCCACTGGCACATCATGATGCAATTGTGGGGGACTGATGAGTTCTTACGGTACCCACAGGCTGGGCTTCCTCCTGTGAAGCCCATCCTGGGGCTGAGCTTAGTAGGAGAATGACCAGTTCACTATTTACTAGAATACTACATAGTATAAGCAATCTAATGAAGGAGACTAAAACATAAAGTAAAAATGTAAAAGTTTTAACATTAAAAGTTAAATAATATAATAAAGTTTCAATCACCCCTCTTCTCATTTAAAAAAAATACATTTAAAAATTTTTTGGTACTACTGCACCTGTAAAAGTCCAATCTCTGAAGATATAAAATGTTTGAAAGTGAGCTGTTGCAGTCACTACATTACTCACAAAAAGAACAATAAAAGTAGATCATAATATCGCATATACAACAAAATGTTGTCAGTAAAAATGTAAGCTCTGCATGCAATAAAACTAACCCAAACACACGACCATTGTCCGAAAACTAAAAAAAAGTTAAGGGCTTCAGAAATTGGTGACACGAGCAAAAATGTTTTGTTTTTATACAATAAATCAAACAGCAAAAACTTTTTTTATTGACTTCTGATATTTTTTTCATCACTAAAATAACTAAAAAAAACTGGACATGTTTGGTATCGTCGTAATCGTATTGATGAGGAGAATCACATTACATGGTAATTTTTTTACCATAAAATGTACACCATAAAAACAAGTCCCAAAAAAACAATGTCAGAATTGTGTTTTTTTTTTACAGTTTCACCACACTTGGAATTTTTTTTTTCTTGTTTTCGAGTACACTGTGGTAAAATGAATGGTTTCATTCAAAATTACAACTTGTCCCTCAAAAAAAAGTCCTCATATGTCTACGTGAACAGAAAAATAATACAGTTATGGCTCTGGGAAGAAGGGGAGGAAAAAACAGAAACTGAAATTGGCTGCGGGGTTAGTGCACTGAGGTAGAACATGGAAGTAATAAATCTATTATTAATGTCTCTCTGTAGTGTGTTATACACACAGCTCTGCTTCATGCACACTACATGTACATTTATAGACATACACTGCTCTGCTACATTTACACACATGCAAATGAATATTTGCGCACACACACAAGTATGCTACATGCATACATTTGCATACACACTGCTCTGCTACATTAAATTGGAGGGTGACTGCCACCTTTTCTCTTTGTGGACATCCCTAATCCCTATCAGTATGTGTATTTGCACACACACACACACACACACACACACACACACACACACACACACACACACACACACACAGCTCTGCTACATGCACATATGTGCACAAACAGCTCTTCTACATATACATTTATATTTACCCAAACACTGTTCATTACCACATCTTGCTGTTCCTGATGGGACTTGAATGGCAGCCGCGTGAGCTGAGCAGCTGAAAAACCTATGATTAACTGAAGAACCTTTAAGGTCATGTGAGCAGTCACATGAGCTGAAAGGTCCTTGAGTTACTTTGGTGGAAGGTCCTTCTGCTGCTCAGTTCCTGCAGCTTCTGTTCAGATCCTGGTAGCTTTCTCTCCTGCTCTGCACCCATCATATAGATCAGTGTGGGGCAGGAGGAGGGAGAGCAGCTCTCTGTGATCGGCAGGACACAGTGCCAGCGTTCTCCATCACAGGAAGCTACCTCTGGACTAAAACACTTTTTATAAGGAGTTTTTATTGCTAAAAAAGTGCATCTTATAGTCCAAAAAATATGCTAGACTGAAAGACTTGAGGTAGTAGATGCCTTTTAGACACAGAAGTCTTAGCAATGTGATTAAGTAATAACGTTATTTCTTTTCTGTTTTTCAGACCAAATGACCCCAACGCCTTGCAACTAATAAGCAGTCGAAATTTAAAGTTGCACTTTAACCTACATAGAGGCCTTCATCACCACATTAATGTAATGTTCGATTACTTTCACCTCTCAGTCATATCTATCGTAGTCCATGGATCCTTGGTTGCGTTGCATCAGCCGCTCATCAGGTGAATGTGATGAACCATTTTTTATGTATAAAAACATAAAAGGACATTCAGGTGGAAGCTAAGGAGATGTTGAGGCTTTTATAAGAATATAAGCGATGTTATTTGACGTGTCGAAAAGTAATGATGATCATGTGAGACATTTTTTTCAGTTCCTACTCGCTCTAAAGGTACCTTCACACTAAGCGACGCTGCAGCGATACAGACAACGATGCGGATCGCTGCAGCGTCGCTGTTTAGTCGTTGTGTGGTCGCTGGAGAGCTGTCACACAGACGGCTCTCCAGCGACCAACGATGCCGAAGTCCCCTGGTGACCAGGGTAAACATTGGATTACTAAGCGCAGGGCCGCGCTTAGTAACCCGATGTTTACCCTGGTTACCATTGTAAAAGTAAAAAAAAAACAAACCACATACTCACATTCCGGTGCCCGGCGTCCGCTTCCCATCACTCCTCCTGCATCCTGTGTCAGCGCCGAACATCTCTGGCATCTCCCACAGAGCAGAGCGGTGACGTCACCGCTCTGCTTTACGGCCGGCACTTACACAGGATGCAGGAGGAGTGCAGGGAAGCGGACGCCGGGCACCGGAATGTGAGTATGTAGTGTTTTTTTTTACATTTACAATGGTAACCAGGGTAAACATCGGGTTACTAAGCGCGGCCCTGCGCTTAGTAACCCGATGTTTACCCTGGTTACCAGTGAAGACATCGCTGGATCGGTGTCACACACACCGATTCAGCGATGTCTGCGGGAGATCCAGCGACGAAATAAAGTTCTGGACTTTCAGCAACGACCAGCGATCTCACAGCGGGATCCTGATCGCTGCTGCGTGTCAAACACAAATAACATTTGGTTGCACGCCCTTTGGATTAAATAACTGCAATCAATCCCTTCCTTTAACCATCAGCACCTTACACCTCTTAACAGGTACCGTATTTTGGACCACTCTTTTGCAAACTGCTCGAGGTCTCTCATATGTAAAGGACACCTTCTCCCAACAGCTGTTGTAAGATCTCTCCACAGGTGTTCTCTGGGATTTCGATCCATAGTCATTGCTGGCCACTTCAGAACTCTCCAGCACTTTGTTTCCATCTATGTCTGGCTGCTTTTTAGAGCATGTTTGGGGTCAATGTCATGCAGGAAGACCCATGACCTAGGGCTTATCCACCATCCGGACTCTCCTGTGTTGCAACCTTTCATCAATTTTTGTTTGTCATCCACGTCTCCAGGAATATTAGCTACAGTGCCATGGGTTGTAAACCTTTTGATTATTTTCCGCACTGTGGACAAAGGATGTCAAGATCTCTAGAGATGGACTTGTAACCTTGAGATTGTTGATATTTTTCAACAATTTTGGTTTTCAAGTCCTCAGACTGTTCTCGTCTCCTCTTTCTGTTCTCCATGCTTAGTGTGGCACACACAGAGACACAATGCAAAGATTGAGTCAATGTCTCCCCTTTTTAGGCTACGTTCACATTAGCGTTGTGCGACGCAGCGTCGGGCGCCGCTGCGGCGACGCATGCGTCATGCGCCCCTATATTTAACATGGGGGCGCATGGACATGCGTTGCACTTGCGTTTTGTGACGCATGCGTCACTGCGGCGCACGCGTCAGGGCGCAGAGGACGCAGCAAGTTGCATTTTTTGTGCGTCCAAAATCAAGCAAAAAAAGGACGCATGCGTCACAAAACAATGCGTTTTGCATGCGTTTTGCATGCGTTGTGCGTTGCGTCGCCAATGCGTCGCCGACGCAACACACAACAACGCAAATGTGAATGTAGCCTTATCTGGTTTCTGGTGTGATTTTCATATTACCCACACTTGTTACTTGCCACACGTGAGTTTTGAATGAACATCACTTGCTTGAAACAGAGTTGTTTACCCTCAATTTTGGAAAGGTTCCAACAATTTTGTCCTGCCTATTTTGGGGGTTTTGTGTGAAATTATGTCCAATGTACTTTTTTTTTTTCTCTCTTTTTGTGTTGTTCCAATGCAGACAAAGCAAATAAACATGTGTATAACAAAACATGTGTAATTGCAGTTTTCTACTTCATTTTCTAGTTGCCAACACTGTATATGAATTACTACCAGAGTGCATTGTACAAGATACATATTTGTGCCCTCCTTTCCCTGCAGTCTTGTGGCTTAAAGGGAATCGGTCACCAGATTTTGCTTACCTAATCTGAGAGCTGCATATGGACACAGAGACTGTAATTGCAGCAATGTGTCACTTACTGAGCTGTTTGCTGTAGTTTTCACAAAATCACTGCGTTATCCAAAGGAGAGTGTCAATAGAGGACGAGTAAACCTGCCTCCAGGTAGTCCAACCATGATCTCACCTTTGTCAGTTTTCTGCCTATGCACAGTGTACATAGAAACCTGCCCATCAGTGGTGGAGGCGGGTTATACTGAGCTGAGCATTCCTATAACTGTTTGATCTGCAGCAGAGTAAAGCGTTTTTAACCCCTTCACCCACATGCCTGTTTGCACCTTCATGACCAGGCCAATTTTTATAATTCTGACCAGTGTCATTTTATGAGGTCATAGCTCTGGAAGGCTTCAACGTATCCCACTGATTCTGAGACTGTTTTTTTCGTAACATATTGTACTTCATGACAGTGGTAAAATTTCTTTGATATGACTTGCGTTTATTTGTGAAAAAATCTTAGTTTTGTGAAAATGTATCAATTTTCAAACTTTTAATGCCCTTAAATCTGAGAGTTATGTTGCACCAAATCGTTAAAGGGAACCTGTCACCCCCAAAATCGTGGGTGAGGTAAGCCCACCGGCATCAGGGTCTGTAATGCTGTAGATAAGCCCCCGATGTATCCTGAAAGATGAGAAAAAGATGTTAGATTATACTCACCCAGGGGCGTTCCCGCTGCGGTCTGGGTCCGGCGCCTCCTATCTTCATCAGATGACGTCCTCTTCTGGTCTTCACGCTGCGGCTCCTGCGCAGGCGTACTCTCCTGCGCAGGCCTACTTTGTCTGCCCTGTTGAGGACAGAGCAAAGTACTGCAGTGTGCAGGCGCCGGGAAAGGTCAGAGGATCTGCAGCAGAGAAAACAGTTTTTAATCAGAACTACTCCGACCTGCAAAGTAAGTGACACATTGCTGCAATCAGGGTCTCTGTCTCTAAATCGTGGTGGTCTCAGAAGGAATAGCAAAAATCTAGTGACCTATTCCCTTCAAATGCCCTTCTTGTTCTCCCTGGGGATAAGCTGGCTCCAGAGGTGTATCCATGTTTAACTGACTCTTCCAAAACTGAACACAACATAGGTTAGGACAAAAGGTCAAAAGCCCAAATGATATCTGGGTATGGCCACCTTTAGAAGACTGACATGAAGATACAAATTCACTGAATCGATGTTAGCAAACGGGAACAGTCTTACTTCCAGAGACTAAGAACAAATCCAGCTATTAAAAGTGGTGAATTGTAGTAATAAAGAAAATCACAGCTTTTGTCATTACACAATAGTTAGGCTGTATTTCCATAAAGCCAGAAATCCCCATTCGAAATCCGCAAGCAGTAGCTGTTCCTTGGCAATTCCCGATAACACCCTTTATGCGGAGGTAAAATATTGAAAGCACCAAATAGTGTATTACTGCTAGATTGCCATGCTGCTGCCTGGTGAGTTGGGATGATTCTTTGCCGTTTGTATTTCTTCTTCAGATTATCAGCAGGTGTCCTTCTAGTCTTTTTACTGTATTATATAACTTCTATGTAGTGTAGAAGCGCTAATACATTATTTATGTGCTCCAGCTTTCACCGTGCAATGAAGAACACTTGGCTAAACAGGAACGCTCCAGCCCAGAGCAAGGAGTCGGCGGTCCCGACGCTGGAAAGTGTGGTGTTCGGCAGTAACTTCACAAAGCAGCTCTCTGCAGATGTAAGAAAGGCTCTTGCTTCATCGCCCATGATTTGTACTGTACACGTGCCAGGAATAGTTCACAGGACATACTAGTTACCGCACGCACTTTTTAATGATGGTGTCACTTTATGAAGGAAAACACTGTAACAGATGAAGAATGATGCGGGTACGGAGTGTGACAGTCAGATATGTCTGATTTCTAAAGTATTGAGTTTAAAGGGAATCTGTCAGTAGGATCAACCCTCCTAAGCCATCTATATGGACATGCAGGTCATAGGAAGCTGAATAAATGACACCTTGATATCTGTGATCCAATGTGTTATTCCAGAGAAATCCATGTTTTTCTTAATATGTAGATGAGCTGTTAAGATCTATGGGCCGGACATAGATCTCCCTGCCAATCTGCCTCAAAATTAGGGGGGGGGGGTGTTACTTAGCCCCTTAATGACAGCCAATCCGTCTTTTTACTGACCTGAGATATAAGAGACTAGCATCCCCATACAGGTGACAATCTTTCGGGTGTACACTATAGCTGACAACTTGCTGCATCAGCCATGATCAGTGTTGGCACCGACCACATCTGTTTAACCCCTTAGATGCTGCTGTCAATAGTGACTACATCATGTAAAAATGGTTAAGGGTATGTGCACATGTTGTGGAAAGGTGTGCGGATTTTTCCGCACTGATTTTGGTAAATCCGCAGTGCAGAATTATCGCCGTTTTTTTCATGTTTTTTGTGCGGATTCCACCTGCGGTTTTACACATGCAGATTCCTATTGAGGAGCAGGTGTAAACCGCTGCGGAATCCGCACAAAGAATTGACATTCTGCGGAATAAGCAACGCAGCGTTTCCGAGCATTTTTTCCGCAGCATGTGCACTGCTGATTTTGTTTTCCATAGGTTTACATGGTACTGTAAACGCATGGAAAACTGCTGCAAATCCGCAGCGGCCAATCTGCTGCGGATCCGCAACGTGTGCACATAGCCTAACAGTGTGGCTGCTCAGTCTTTATTCCCATCGGCACACTGAGATTATGATTATGTGGTCCTAATGTTTGTCATGGCAATTCAAGACCAAATAGCGTCCTATGGCTGTGTGCACACGTCGCTGATTTTTCGCGTTTTTTTCCGATAAAAACGCTATAAAACCGCAAAAAAAAGCATACAATATGCATCCCATCATTTAGAATGAATTCCACATGTTTTGTGCACATGATGCGTTTTTTTCCGCGAAAAAAACGCATCGCTGTAAAAAACGCAGCATGTTCATTAATTTTGCGGTTTTTTGCGGATTTCCCACTATAAAATGAATTGGGAAATGTCCAGAAAAAAACGGATCAAAAACGTGGCAAAGACGCGCAAAAAACGCATGCAGATTTCTTGCAGAAAATTTCAGGTTTTTCTCAGGAATTTTCTGCAAGAAATCCTGAACGTGTGCACATAGCCTTAGAGTCTACCGGCTATAGTGGTCTGTTCAAAAGTTAGCATCAATTTGGTGGTAAAAATACACTTTATCATTCCTGTCATGTCACTTTGCATTCATTCCTGAACAGCACCTGGAGGGTTAATAAACTACCTGACAGCAGTTTTCAATATGTCAGGATGTGCTGTCTTTAAAATGGTATCACTTTTGGGGGTTTCCCAATATCTAAGACCCCCAAACTCACTTGAAACCTGAATAGATCCCTAAAAAAATAATTTTTGTAAATTTCTGTGCAAAAATGAAAAATTGCCATTACATTTTTAAACCTCCAAAAATGCTAACAAAGTAAAATAACATTTTATAAGTGGTGCTGAAGTAAAGTAGACATGAGGGAAATGTTATTTATTAATGTTTTTCTATGGTATGACAATCTGGATTAACCCTGCTGTGGAACCATGGGGTCATATAAACCCCAGCGCTGAATAAATTGAAATATTTCTAAAACTGGTCAATCTCAGACATTGACCTTCTATGTATTTTCAAGTAACATATTTCTGCTTATGTTGATGATATTTTGAATTTGTTTTTCAATTTTGTTTCAAAGTTATTTTCAATTTCCTGTGTTTGGGACTCTCCTGACCCCATAGTACCTTTATTGTCTGACATCTTTTTTTATATATTTTCTGTTCATTCACAGGTTTTGTAATATAATTGTAAATAAACAGTGGCTAGTTCCAAGTGACGCCAGCAGTGTTACAGGACAGCGCAAACGGTGCTATGTTTGTCCTCGATCGGAGGACAAAAGACGAGATTTGTTTGCAATGACTGCAAGAAGTTAATTTGTGAAGAACATGGCACTATGACGTGCAGTGAATGCAAGGACTACATTTATTGCCAGATCATTCATTGTCATTATGTTTTTACTAAAATCCACACAGTTGCAGTTATTGTGCATTTTTTTTATGAATTTGGATACTTTTAGTTATTAGTAAAGCATTTTGGTATAAATTTCAGTTCGTGTTTGATGATAAATAAATCATAACTGTGTTCTGAAATGATGACAGAATAAAACGTGATTATTCTGAACAGCCAGCATGTTCATTTTAGTGAAATATGACGATTTTGAGCCTGGGGTCATATAGACCCCATGGTACCAAAGCAGTGATTTTTTTTTTTTCATGGTTCCACAGCAGGGCTAAATGGATAATCATTCAAAGTTTGATATTTTTTGTAAATAAACACAAAACATATTGTCCTAAATGTATCATTATCATAAATGATAATGTGCCATGAAAAAACATTCTCAGAATCACTTGGATTTATTGAAGCATTCCAGAGTTATTACCACATAAAGTGACACTGGTCAGATATCAAAAATGTGGCCCGGTCACTAAGGAGGTAATTCCCAGTAAGCCGGAAACAAATTGGTGTCCTATTACCTTATCTGCATGTAACCTATTTTTTTAAACCCTTTTTAGAGTATTTTTTCTATATATTTCAGGGTAACAGCTTTGTGGTCCAAGAATGTTTTCTCCAACATGCCTACACCTTTCACTACACACTCTGTGCCTGTTTGCTGTCGTCATTTAAGGGATTATACAGTTACTTCATGACTGTAACCAAGGAGCTGCCCTCCTCTCTGAAGCTGGAGTTGGGTAAGTATGAGGATGGCCTACTTTTTGCTACTTCTGTCTTCTTTATCTGCTTTTGCTTTGATTTCTTGCATCAATCAGTATCTCTTTACACCAAATTATAAGCCAAATTTTCTCCTCGTTTCACGCACTCATGTCATAGTATGATTGTTAGTAATTAGCTAATACGTGGATTGCATTGAATTTGTGCTGTTTTTGGGTGGGGTAATTGATATACATATAGTGTGGTGGAAGAAAGTTTGTGAACCTTTTAGGACTTTCTGAAAATCTGTATCCATTTTGGCTTATCCAGTAGGGGACTGGTTGTTTCTGGGCTTTGACCATTGCAGTCAAGGCTAGTAAGGGTACCGTTACACTAAACGATTTACCAACGATCAGGACCAGCGATACGACCTGGCCGTGATCGTTGGTAAGTCGTTGTGTGGTCGCTGGAGAGCTGTCACACAGACAGCTCTCCAGCGACCAATGATGCCGAAGTCCCTGGGTAACCAGGATAAACATCGGGTTACTAAACGCAGGGCCGCGCTTAGTAACCCGATGTTTACCCTGGTTACCATTGTAAATGTAAAAAAAAAAAACACTACATACTTACATTCCGGTGTCTGGCACGTCCCTCGCCGTCAGCGCCGGCCGTAAAGCACAGCGCAGCGGTGACGTCACCGCTGTGCTCTGCTTTTACTTTACGGCCGGCGCTCACAGTCAGTACGGGAAGCTGACGGCGAGGGACGTGACAGACACCGGAATGTGAGTATGTAGTGTTTTTTTTTTTTTTTAATTTACAAAGGTAACCAGGGTAAACATCGGGTTACTAAGCGCGGCCCTGCACTTAGTAACCCGATGTTTACCTTGGTTACAAGCGCACACATCGCTAGATCGTCGTCACACACGCCGATCCAGCGATGACAGCGGGTGATCCAGCGACGAAATAAAGTTCTGGCCTTCTAGCTCCGACCAGCGATGTCACAGCAGAATCCTGATCGCTGCTGCGTGTCAAACACAACGAGATCGCTATCCAGGACGCTGCAACGTCACGGATCGCTGTCGTTCTCGTTCAAAAGTTGCTCAGTGTGACGGTACCTTAAGGCTAGCCATGTACATTAGATATCTGTTGACTGAACGCTCATTTTACAAAAAACTATCTCTTCTGATTTAGCCTTCCCAGTACACATGCATACTTGGCTCATAAAGGATTGGGAATGTGGATACCCATCTGCCCAGTTCTTGTCTCCTGTGATACTTGCCATCATGCTAGAATAGGAAGGCCCTTATACAAACTAGGTGATCACCCAGTCACCCTAAATCAGCGGGTCAGTCAACATGGATCCATTTGTGTAGGTGGCTTTACAAAAGCAACATTTTAACAAATATTGTTCTGGTTACTAAAATTCAGCAAAATTGGAGTCTTGATATCATAAACTCAACTCTAATGATAAACAGTACAGAAGAATCACTAAAGTGTAAGATATTTGGTAGATTCCTGATGCTTATCACTGATCCCCACCATCGACAGTAATGGGGCTTCTGAATCCCCATTCCAATGAAGTCACAGCTAAAGGTCAAACGGTCTCACTGCAAGTCTGTGCAACTCTCGTTCTGGCTCTCATAGACTTATATTGAGAAGTAACTTTCTGTCCACTAAGCAAACACTGGGGCGAAGCAGCAGCACAGGAGCGGAGCAGTGCGGAGAACAGCAGAAGACGGCAGCTGGTAAGTATTCTACTACATGCAGGGAACGCACATTGGTGACACCACTCTGGTAGTGGCACCGTTGTGCTACACACCAAAGTCAGACCAGAATAATGCCCATCTCCTTTACCCAGTGCGAAAAATATATAGGTGCCCCACAGCATAAAGTGCAGTTATGTAGTGTAACAAAGTATATGCATATATTAAGCTAATATTCCAAAACCAGGATTAATACAAAATACAATATCAAGCAATAAAGTGTATTAGTGCAAAAAACACTTTATAAGATCTCAGCGAGCCTGAGTAAAGTAGGGGGTTGTATGTCCCCACATGTATGGCCACGTCACATGGGGCTTTGGCACCCCCAGCAATCAGCCACTTACCGTCTGTCCCATGGGTAGCTTCAATGTGCGTAACAGTCACTTTAGTCAGATAACAGTGTAGCTATTTGGTTGTTTTCTTTATATTTAGTTGTGTATTATTTCATCAGTGTATGATTGTATGATTGAGTTTATTCGTTACTCCAGATCCTTTATGCAGAATTTCAGACAGTTCTCAAAGGTTCACCACTTTTCCAGCACCTGTGTGTATATCTACATAATTCCATTATTGCATTGTATTCGCTTGATAGTAGACGTTTGCTTATCTCATAATGTTGCTTGGATATTTTTTAGGATAGAGCTGAGAATAACCTGGTTTGGGAACATTGGTGCCTTCATTTACACTAATTACTAACAGTGCTCTGAATTAAACACCGGTGGTGGGGTGTCCTCTTACTGAAGCCTGTAGAGAGAACACTACTAAGCTTTTACTGTCATTTTTAGGAAATGTGCATGTTCTCAGCCAGTGTAGCGCAGGGTATACTTCTCACAGTTCTGTCCTTTTTCCTGTAGTGTTAGTTTATCAGTATCTCTTTTTTTTCCTTCTTTCCCTTGCTTAATTATGATGTACATTTGTCTTTCCATGTCGTGTAACCCTCTCACAATACAACATGAAAAGATATCACTAATATGTATAGCTGTGCATTTGTTGTACTTGGTTCTGCATTAACAGTCTAAAATGATATTGCATTGTGTATTCACCCCTTAATACACGGTCTGGTTGGAGTGTACTAAATACAGCAGCCCTGCAATGTACATCATAGAAAAGCAGCTAAACCTACTAGCTCTCTGTGCTTTACTTGACTACTTTCTTTCACTTGCTGCCCAACTTCTCACTAACACAAAGCTAAGTCATAAAGCACAGATATGACAGGAATGTAATTAGTACATATGTGTGCCATCCTTACAATCAGCCAAGCCCCGCATGCAGGTCCTATACGAACGTCTTCTCAGAAGAAAATATCCGTGGCCCCCAAGGGACGACACTCTGGGTATGTTGAAAAGGACAGAGATGTATGATGGATCTGTAACACTTTGCAATTGTATAGACGTGTCTTTTTTATGGATACTGAACACTCGTTTTGCCATGTAATCATTGCAACATTTTACGTAACCATACAACAACGAAAGGAAATAGGGTATACATTTCAATACTTGGCTGTTTGCCTTTCTTATGGATTGTATCAGTATTAAGATATATAATTTTTTTTTTTCACACTTTCCCTGTTCATCCTCTCATGTTATTCATGTGTCCCGTCTTTTCCCCATCATTTGCTGTCAGCATCAACAATTGCCTCCTACTTTATTCAGAAAGTCCCATAATCAAAATGCTTGCAATAAATGGTTGTCCCACATCGTACACATGTGGCATTGCCATTGCATAATAAATAAATGCCTGATAGATGCTGGTGCCATCACGAGACTCCCCTGCTAACTAGAGAACAGGTTCATAGTGGAGAGCTATTCCTGGATATGTGGTTTTTGCATTCATATAAGATTGCAGAAAATGTTCAAGGAAGCTTGATCACCAATTTCTAAAACTCCCATACAAATGAATGCCACGCATGTGTGCCCACCTCTGTACTGGCAGTGAGACACAGTGGGCCCTGTTCTCAAGGTAAGTGTAGGTCTTACTATCTTGTACATATGACCCATGCATCTATTATACATTTATGGAGCATTCTGTGGGTATGCCAGAGGAAATGAGAGAGGAAAACTACAGCATGAAAAAAGCATGTGTACATTGCGGTATCAACAGCGATTGATTTAGAAGTATTTTCTAAAACGCTTCCATACAACAACCACGTTAGAGCTACACATATCACCAGGGATTCTTTATTCCCGCAACTGTCATACAGCTCAGAGTAAAAACATGGTCCGTAATTGTGTCTGAAACATTGAGCAGCAAGATCCTACAACATGATTAAGAAATGTGTTTTCTCGGAATCTTTTTTTATCAATGGCCACTTTCTATTAGAATGACTTTTCAGTCTAGTTTTGAAGGTGATGGCTCCTTCGGTTCTAATATAAAGGTGAAATATTGCAAATCTTATTCATGAAATCTATTGACAATTGAGAGAGAATGAAATCGGGCTCTGCTTTAACTAAATACCAGTTGTAATTTGACTGGCTATTTTGGCGTTAACATTTTGACCAATTCATTAAATTGTTTTTACCAAAATTCTGGCATAAAACGGTTTCAAATGTCGCAATTGTTTTCAAACATTAGGCACTTGTGCTCCAGCCAATTTTACCAACATGGGGACAGCTTAGCTGATAGGATGCCTGACCTTCCTCAGCTGGCTTCTGAGAAGCCACTCAGAACCTGCCTTGGGTTAGTCAGCTAAGAAGCAAAGTCCCGACCAGGACAACATTTGTTTTCTTAGAGGTGCCGCAGCATTTCAGAGTAACCACCCACCATTGCATTAATGCAGCTGGTGTCTGCTTCATGCAGCCCTTTAGAGATTATCAGATAGTGATGAGGACCACAAACGGGTCTACATGAGGTGCATCAGTGGTGAGCCCTCTCCCACAATCCCATAACATTCCTTTGTGTTTCTGGATATATTGAAGCATTTGTGGCATTTACTAGCTCCTCCAGGTAGTAAACCTTATACAAGACTCCGTAATCTGCTACCAGTCATGTTCCTTATATTGCTCATATGATAGTGGTTTTAAAATGCACAAAAAGTGCACTCTGATCTACTGTAGCTGTGTTACCAAATACGTGCCCAAACCCAAAAAGAACATAAAATGATTTCCCTCTGACACGTGAGTGATGATATTTATTGTAAAGTTTCAGGACACATACTGTGAGTGAAATAAGTATTAAACACGTAACCAGTTTTCTAAGTAAATATATTTCTAAAGGTGATATTGATATTAAATTCTCACCAGATGTCGGTAACAACCCATCCAATCCACACAGGCAAAGGAATCCAGCCATAGATGTCTGTAAAATACGTGTAATAATTAAAAATGACAAAGGGGAAACGTATTGAATACATGAAGAAACAGAGGTGTGGAAAGCCATGGAAATTCATGACACCAGCTGAAATTTAGCAGTAATCAGAAAGCAATCCTGCCACTTAGAATGTTTGTATGGAAAAAATGGTCCAGATCACATCTGAGCAATGCATGCAACTAGTTTCTCCAAACAGGAGACGTCTTGAAGCTGTCATCAACAACAAATCATTTTATAAAAAATATTAATTTCAATAGTTACGTTCAGTGCTTTTTTCTTTTGTAATTGTTCATTACTTCACATACTTTATGGACATCTATGGTTTGATTTCTTTGCCTGTGTAGATTGGATGGGTTGTTACCAATATCTGGTGAGAATTTAATGTCAGTAGCACCTTTAGAAATATAGTTACTTAGAAAACTGGTGACGTGTTCAATACTTATTTCACCCGCTGCAGATAGTGATGAGAACTAGTGTTGTACAGAAACAGAAGTCCTAAACTTCACACAACCAAAAAAGAAAACTGGCTGACAGGACGAATGTATAGTGACACGTAATTTCTGTCTGTGTCAAGCCTCTTTATTTCCTCTCATAGGTATCAGTTATATGATGGCCTCCAATCTTTCTTTTCTATATATAATATCTATATATAATCTATATAAGGTTGGCTTTCTTTAACTTTAAAGAGATTTCCTGACCTCCATGTTCTAGTAAAAATTTGTAACGCCTCTAACTAACAATTCTGTATTATGGTGTTCCTCTCATATTCATCCTTTAATATATTGACTAGTGATGAGCGAGTATACTCGTTGCTCGGGTTTTCCTGAGCACGCTCTGGTGGTCTCCGAGTATTTATGACTGCTCGGAGATTAAGTTTTCATTGCCTCAGCAGCATGATTTACGGCTATTAGCCAGCTTGATTACATGTGAGGATTCCCTAGCAACTAGGCAACCCCCACATGTACTCAGGCTGGCTAATAGCTGTAAATCATTCAGCTGCCGTGATGAAAACTAAATCTCCGAGCACTAATACTCGGAGGTCACCCGAGCATGCTCGGGAAAACCCGAGCAACGAGTACACTCGCTCATCACTAATATTGACAACTGGGTGTTACCATTCTCTCTTACAATGAGGGAGTCCCTTTAAACACTGACTCCTCAGTCATACACAACAGCTGTGGTCACTGAGGCGCTGAGGTCTATTAATGGATCCTTACACGGCCAATTAATTTAGCAGATAATGGCGGTTTCACTTGCAAAAAACACGTGTTTGATTGTATCAGCCGCTCGGTTTTGCTTGTCAATCAGCTGTTTCCTGACAAAATGAATTGATTGTTAAGAGACCCGAGCGGCTCAGACCTGCTGCTTTTTTGGCTTTGATCATGGTCACTATGTGCACGCAGCCTAGCACAATCCATCCAGTCTCGGCTGGCAGCACAAGACTCTATAGGGCCATCCCCTGTGGATAAGGGAAATAATAACGCCCAATTGACAATTTGCTAATACTAAGAGAGGAACAACTTAATGCAGATTTGTAGAAGAAATGCCTTTCTGCTGTATTATTCCAGGACATTCAGTATTCCGGGGAGATGCGCTTTGGCATGTTAATGTTTGACAGCGCTTCCCAAAATGTTTCAAAATGTATCACTTTTATTATGAAGATCTGTTTCATAGTCTCTGCTGAAAATGTAAGGCACATATCCTTTTATCTTTTCCGCTTGTCTGTTCAGTTCAGAACACGGAATTGGCATCCTTGGCCAGATGGAAGCAAAGGGACCCATTGATTTATATAGGGGCCGTCTGCTTTCCGTTTGCTGCTTATTTTTTAGAACAGAAGTAAAAGGTCTCCATTTGGCACTCATTTTTTTTCCTATTCTAAAAATAAGAAACGGAAATCAGACGGATCTCACATAAATCATCGTCCGCTCTGCTTCTCGTAGACACAGTAATGAGGAGGAAACGGAGCAGAAAATCAGAAAAGTGTTTAGACAAATGGGGCTTTGCTTAAAATTCACAATAAAATTCAGGGCCAGAAATGGTGTAAAACAAGTGAAAGAAGAGGTGGTGTAATGTTAGACCGTAGTGAGGAATCACGAAATGTATCATCCAGCGTGAACAATCTCGTCCTAAGCTGTCTAAAGGTAAGACTGGATTAAGAAGTCATGCCCACTATATTTTATTTCCTCAGAAAAAATCGACGTGGATGCCCGTCTCGCAGAACTGTGTGAAGATGTTAAGGTATATATATGTATGTGATTGTGAGACTACACCAGTATTATCGTCTAGTCCTGCTTACATCACTGCATCTCCCATGAGAACTGCTGTAGCCTGTCTGTCCAGCCATGGTGGTGGTAATAACGTGTCCCGTCTTCCATTAGAAGATCGATAATCCTGACGAACTGGCAGAACTCATCAACATGAACCTTGCACAGCTCTGCTCCCTGCTGATGGCGCTGTGGGGACAGTTTCTGGAAGTTATCGTCCTGCAGGATGAAATCACAGGCATCGTGGCCCAGGAACATCACACGCTGAGGGTGAGCAGCCGTCCTATAGACCCTGACCGCGTGTTGTGCACTATGCGTTTTATCCCTTTTATGAAAAGTTCCTACTTTCATCTGTTTATACAGTTCCTAAATCCACTCTTTGTAATGTATGTCCATGGTATTAGTGCAAGCAAGTTCTATCATCTAGAAAGTAGTCGCTCTTTCCATGCGGCAGTGTAGTAATCATAGTAATGGGCAGCTGCTTTCCTACACACTGACCTTGGAGTGGGACGTCATCAGATGAGCATTAGATGATTTCCCGTTCCAGTCCCTTGGCCTCAGTGGTCAGGTAGCTGAAGATTAGGATGTCTTCGCTACCTGTCCCAAGCAGACCTTTCCAGCTGGTAGTGCTGGGTCCACAGAGGTTAGTCATTGAACTTTGAAAATTTCATTATTTGAAATCATCCATGATGCTTTGGAGAAAAAATTTTAGAGGCTGCATAACCTCTTTTAAAGGGAGCCTGTGATGTGAAAAATGCTATTAACCAGCAGATGTGGGGTTAATCTGCAGGTTAATAGCGTTCTGAACTTGCCTGGCGTGCACACTGGGAAGGAATGAGCTTGATTCCTCCCACCAGCATTCGGGTTTCAGTCACAGTGGTGGCACCGGCGCAGGTTCAGTCACAGCTCTGTGTATAGAGAATGGCCACGTGACAATGCCCCCGGTACTGACTGACATCCAGCCATAATGCTGAGTGAGCCGTCAGCTGTCACGTATGATCGTAGTCTATTGTAAGGAGTGAAAAAATATCTCAAATTTGTAAAAAAAACAAAAAAAACAATTAGGTGTAAGTTGACATTTTCTGAGACCAGTATTTTTTTTTTTTTTAATCTTTTTGTCAATGGAGCTGTATGAGGACTTTTCTTTTTGAGTGTAGTGAGCTGACATTTATATGGCATACTGTATATGTTTTCATGTTTTTTTATGGCATTTCTTCAGGGAGGCGTGGGAATTTGTCATTTACCATCTGGGTTAATTTAATATCATATTTTGATAGATCGCACGTTAACAGACATTATTTTTTCAATTCTTTAATTTTAAACTGGGAAAAAGTAGGGTGACTCAAACTTTTTTCTATTTTTTTTTTTTTTCACTTTCTTTTTAAGTACCCTTAGGGACTACAGTATGGGAGTATATACAAAAAATGATGTCATCTTATGAAGCCATGCCACAGGCTGATTTCTTAGGTGAACCGAGATGGCATGTCATGACTACCCATTGGCACCTTGCTATCACTTGGGCATATGAACTGACTGATGTACATTTATATATTGGCGATCAGTTCAGTTCAGTGCCACTGTCAGACAGGGCTGTGAACTCGGAGTCAGTGTCTATTTTGGTGCAGTCTGTATAAAATGGACAGACTCCTAAACTATGTAATAAATTGGGACAGTAGTACAGTGCAGGAAGTTATAAAATGTCCTATAAATGTCTGTTCTGTTCCTGATCTAAGGATCTCTGCTCTTAGTTGAGATGAATCTGTGCTGCACTTTATGTACATGCTCAATAGTGAGGCAGAGCTGTGGGGTCAGAGTCAGGGAAATTGAGGTGTCAGAGGTTTGACTTACCGACTCCACAGCCTTGCTGCCAGAGATTAACTGTGGAAAGTAAATAGTTAAACTGCAGCGATTGGAGCTATTTCCAGGCGCTGCTGTTACAGGCAGATGTCAGCTGATTGTAGGGAATGGTGCAGGCTCAGCTCCTGAAGCTGCTCAGTATATGCAAACCCCCAACATAGAATGTACTATGTCAGGAAGGGGGTAAATACATGAAAATAGTGGAAAAGGTAACAAAATACATTATAACATGATCTCTATAGTCAGATGTTTCCCCATCTTATATTATAACACAGAAAGAATTATTTAAAAAAGCCCAAGGAAAAAAAAATCTTTCACAATGTTTTTTATTACTAAAATGAATAGTAAAACCCCTGCACGTTAGTGGTATTTCAGAATGCTAAACCGCCTGTAATATAAAGGTTAGTATACATTGTTTCCCCTCTCCCCCTCCTTAAATAAAAGAATAATTGGTTATTCAACAAATGATGTCTGACCCAAAATAAAGCCATTACAAATACTCATGCCAATAAATAAGTGATTCTACAGTGATGAGCATGAGAAAAAAAGTTTTGACTTTTGGAGCATTGAAATGAAAACGGTGCCCAGTTCCTTAACCTTTTTCTGACCTCGGACGGGATAGTACGTCCGATGGCAGTATCCCCTGCTTTGATGCAGGCTCCGGCGGTGAGCCCGCATCAATGCCGGGACATTTCAGCTGTTTTGAACAGCTGACGTGTGTGCAAAACTACCGCTTCCGGCCATCGGGCCGGAAATGAGCGCATCGCTCCCCCGTCACATGATCGGAGGTCAGCGATGCATCTGCATAGTAACCATAGAGGTCCTTGAGACCTCTATGGTTGCTGATGCTGGATTGCTATGAGCGCCACCCCGTGGTCGGCGCTCATAGCAAGCCTGTAATTCAGCTACATAGGAGCGATCTGATGATTGCTGCTGTGTAGCTGTGCCGATCCAGTTGTGCCAGCTTCTAGCCTCCCATGGAGGCTATTGAAGCATGGCAAAAGTAAAAAATGTTTCAAAAAAATATGAAATTTTTTTAAAAAATAAAAGTTTAAATCTCCCCCCTTTCGCCCCATTCAAAATAAAACAATAAAAAAAAAAATCAAACCTACACATATTTGGTATCGTCGTGTTCAGAATCGCCCGATCTATCAATAAAAAAAAAGATTAACCTGATCGCTAAATGGCGTAGCGAGAAAAAAAATTGAAATGCCCGAATTACGTTTTTTTGGTCACCGCGACATTGCATTAAAATGCAATAACGAGTGATCAAAAGAACATATCTGCACCAAAATGGTATCATTAAAAACGTCAGCCCTCCTTTGGTGTCTATGAACTCGTACTGACCTGGAGAATAAAAAAAATAGCAGGCTAGTTTTAGCATTTAGTGAAGCTAGCAAAAAAGCTAAACAAAAACAAGTGTGGGATTGCACTTTTTTGCAATTTCACCGCACTTGGAATTTTTTTTCCGTTTTCTAGTACACAGCATGGTAAAACCAATGATGCCGCTCAAAAGTAAAACTTGTTCCGCAAAAAATAAGCCCTCACATGGCCATATTGACGTAAAAATAAAAAAGTTATGGCTCTGGAAAGGAGGGGAGTTAAAAAACGAACACGGAAAAATGGAAAATCCCAAGGTCATGATGGGGTTAAAGAGGTTGTCCACTAATTTAACATTGATGAAGTATTCTTGTGACCCCCTGTGATTCGCTATTCTTGGTGTCAGCGGCATCCGGAAATGCACAGATACGGAAAGTCACCGTCTACTGATAGCGACCATGACCAGGTACTGCACATCTGCTCCCTATTCAAATCAATATGTGGCGGATGTGCAGTTCCCGACCGCGGCCACTATCAGTAGTCGGAGTAACTGAGCATATATGGCTGGCACCGAAAACAGCTGATCAATGTGTGGGTGCCAGGTGTCGCACCCCACCGATCACGCATTGATGACCTATCCTAATTTATTGGAGACCCCCCAGCTATATGACATTATAAATTTAGTTATGGAGAAACTTATTTAAGGCCCAAACTTGGGTTCGTCCTCAATGGTTTAAGGTAGTTGGCGGTAAACGTGAACCACTTGTGTGGTTTTCACTACTTGTCTCCTTGTCTGATTTTAGGTACGTAGATTTGCTGAAGCTTTCTTTTGCCTTGAGCATCCTAGACAGGCAGCCCTAGCGTACCAAGAACTGCAGTGAGTATACAAATTATGCATGTAATAACTTGCCATTTTTATTATACGTGTTTAACTTGGAAACCAAGCAGTTGTGAATGTATAATACCTGAAGATGGTTATGTGAAAATGATTAATCACATTTAATTAATCTGATTCTATATAAATAGATGGCAACATGCCTAGAACCCAGTGTCAGATTTCCAGTAACCCAAATCTCCAAGCAGTGTTACAGGGCTTTGCGCTCTCTGTCACAGTCTTCAACTGCCAATTTTTTTACATTTCAAAGAAATTGAAAATTGTTATTGACTAAGCGTATGTGATGCCTTCAGTCTTTCTTATAATGTGCTAATCACTTTCTGGTTGATACTTCTCTCCACAGTGCCCAAAGTCATCTCCAAATGTCAACGGCTATAAAGAGTTCCACCTACTTCAGTTCCCTGCCACCTCTGCCCATAGAGTGCTGTGAGCTGGATGGAGACTTTAACTCCTTGCCTATTATTTTTGAAGATCGGTATTTAGATTACATTACAGAAGGTATGTATGGGCAATATGAGCTTACAGAAATATGCTTTACTCCTTCTGTCTGACTGTTGGGCCGGCTGTCCTGCCCTACATGTTCCCATGCAGAAAAATATCCTTCAGGCTGCTTGTAAGGACAAGTGCGTTCAGTAGATGTTACATTCTTAACTTTCACCCTGCAGACTATAGACAGCTAGAGGCAGGAAGCAGGAGAGTATACTAAACATGCAGACTTTTTACTGATACCATTCTACTGTGTATCACAGACGTATTATAGTCTAGATTTGGCTACTGGTTGTTGCAATAAAGCTCATTGGCAATTTTGATGGTATGGTTAAATATACCGGCCATATTTGTGAACACGTACTGTATTTTTTTATTTATACCAAGCTTTTTAGCAAGAAAAAAAACACTTCTAAATATTGTGTGTCTTATAGTCCAGTGCCAGCTTTTTCTGATCCTTCCCGATCACTGGGAGAACTACTCTCTGGCCTCCTGCTTCACACTGATCTAGCTCATCAGTGCAGGACAAGAGAGGAAAGCTACAAGGACCTGCACATCATGAAAGCTGCACAGACGCTGCAGATCCTGCGTAGCCAAAGGACCTTCTAGGCCATGTCTCATGCTGCAATGTATACTGTGTGTGTGTGTTTTGATTATGTAGTTTAGCTGTGTGTTTTGTAGCTGAGCCGTGTGCGTGTTTTGTTTTTGTAGCTGAGCTGTTTGTGTTTTTTTTGTGTTTTTTTTATCATCAAGAAAATTTTATTTAAACCACATATCAGAGTTAACAACATTTGTTTGTAAAAAACAAAACAAAAGCATTGTCATATCATACAAACAAGTCATTGTCTTTTCCATACCGCAGAAATCCTTGTATTAAGATCATATATCCCCCCTCCCTATCCCAACAGAACCCCCTCACCCCTTTCTGGTGTGCAGACCTTTCCTGTCAGTTACTGGACATCTTCCCACTCCTCCATCTAAATGTTTCTCCCATCTATCTCCCATCTATCTTTTCCAAGGCCATGGCATCTCCCAAAATGTTCATCACCAGAGAATTATATATTAAGGAAACCAATCTCTTGGTAGCTTTAGTGCATGCCACATAATCAATTATCCCATTAAATGAGATGCTCAGATCTGAGATATTTTCTGCGTTGATTGTAAAATGTTAAAAATTCTGAATTATTTAGATTAAACTCTTTCTTCAAATATTGAAATGAACGAAAATGCCCTTCTGCATTTAGTTGGTACATTTATTGTTTCCAATTCCCAAACCCTTCAGAATGCATATGTTCCCTCAAACGGTTATTCCATATGGGGGGAATATTCTGAGCAGGCTTTCATTCCCAACAAACTCTGGCAGGTCCACAACATTTTGTGTATAAGTAATAGAGTAGGAAACTTTGAACTCAGTGTAGTGAAAAGAAACTGGAGAGACAAAAAAGCGCAATAGAAAGGGTGAGGTAAAAGCAGAGTGCGCTCACCTGGTCGGGTTATGACTGTCATAACCCCTTTTGAAAGCTCATAGAAGGCTGCTGCAGGACCACCAAGTGGATAGGATACAAATGTTAGGATGATGATTGCAGTGTTGTCTTGATGAAGAGGTTTGAATACATCGAAACGCGTTGACAAAAACCGCATCTACGCTCCATTTTGTCTCCTATTATATATTGGTCATCCGGCAGCACGGATTACAACCACTTCATTTCTTAACATTTGTAACCTTTGAACTCACGACATTCCAAACGCTCTAGTAAGTTTTAATTTCCCTCCCAAGTACTTTAATACTGATGTCCCGCATCACATGTCCCTTCCAGGGCGTATCCTCTGAAGTCCTGGAATTGAGAGGCTAGGAAATATCCCCAAATATGTGACAATGCTAGTGCCCCCTGATCAGGTAACTGGAGCTTCTTCAATTTGATTCTGGGAATACCCCTTTTCCATAAATATCCCTAAAAATGTGCATTGTGCGAAATTAGTATTTGGTAATCCACACTGGGGAATTCTGAAGAATATATAGCACGCAAGGCATAAGACACATTTTGATTAGATTTGGTCTACATAGTGCTATCAATGGTAGTTTCCCCCAGGCGTTAACTTTAATCTTCAACTTAATTACCGTACTATAGGATCAAGATTTAAAGGAATATAATCTTGCGTTTTTCTTGTAATATATACACTGGTGAAAAAATAAAGGGAGCACTAAAATACAACATCCTAAATATCACTGAATGAAATACTCCAGTATTTTTCGGACTATAAGACCATAAGCGCACCCCAAATTTTCAGCTGAAAAAAAATGAATGTGTCAAATGAGGGTCCGTCTTAGGGTATGTGCACACGTCTGGATTTCTTGCAGAAATTTCCTGAAGAAAACCGGAAATTTTCTGCAAGAAATCCGCATTTTTTTTTTTGCGTTTTTTTTCCCGTTTTTTTCGTGTTTTTTTTAGCATCCTGCAAGCGTAATTAGCTTGCAGAATGCTAAAGTTTTCCAAGCGATCTGTAGCATCGCTTGGAAAACTGACTGACAGGTTGGTCACACTTGTCAAACATAGCGTTTGACAAGTGTGACCATCTTTTTACTATAGATGCTGCTTATGCAGCATCTATAGTAAAAGAATGTTTAAAAATAATAAAAAAAATGTTTATACTCACCTTCAGGCGTCCGTTCCTATAGATGCCGGTGTGGTTCAGGACCTTCCATGACGTCGCGGTCACGTGAGCGATCACATGACCAGTCTCGACCAATCACAAGACCGTGACGTCATCGCAGGTCCTTCACCTCACACCAGCTATAGAAACCGAAGCGGCAGCATGCAGCGGAGAGGCGGGAAGACTCCAGAGGCCATCGAAAGTGAGTAGATGACTATTTTTTATTTTAATTCTTTTTTTTACCAATTATATGGTGCCCAGTCCGTGGAGGAGAGTCTCCTCTCCTCCACCCTGGGTACCAACCGCACATAATCTGCTTACTTCCCGCATGGTGTGCACAGCCCCGTGCGGGAAGTAAGCAGATCAATGCACTCCTAGGTGTGCGGAATCCCCGCAATTCCGCATTTTAATGAACATGTTGCTTTTTTTTCCGCGATACGATTTTTTCGCGGAAAAAAAGGCTACATTTGCAAAAAAAATGCGGAATACACTGAAAATAATGGGAGGCATATGTTAGCGTTTTTTCAGCGTTTTTATCACGTTTTTATAGCAAAAAAACGCGAAAAAAACAACGTGTGCACATGGCCTTACAGTCCGAATTTAGCTTACCGGGCTGGGGGGAAGGGTGGGATCGGTAGCGCTGGTGGAGCCGGGTCACAGGAGTTGTTCGGTGGTCTGATGATGATCTGACTCATCCCAAGCTGGTGCGGCAGGTTCGGTGGTGCAGCGGCTCCTCCGACATTTTGTGAAAACCCGGAGCCTGGGGTTCCATCCCAGGCTGGTGTGCGTCAGTTTTGGAGATGCTCGATGGTGTGGGGGCTCCGCCGACATTTTGTAAAATCCGGAGCCCTCGCACTTCCTTTCCTGTAATGTGGTGGCTTCCAGGAAAATGGCCGACAGAGGCGGCGCATGCGCAGAATGAGATTCTGGATGAGTATAGCCTAGAATAGAATCTGTGCAAAATCTGCAATGATTGGGTCTCTGCAATTTCCCTCAGCATCACTTATCTTATAAATAAAGGCGTGTTCTCTCTGTGTCTGCGCCAATCAAGCTAACAATCAGCCAGTAGTTTCTCCTTCCTTATAATGCTGTTGCTTCAGAAATAAACGCTTATTGTCAACTTGTTCCAGAGAATACGCCTTAAATGTTTTGGACCTCCTTCCATCTCAATGAGTTTTCAAGGCATTTATTTTGGATAAATTTCTGTCACTTTGTCCTCCAATTCTAACTCTTTTTTTTTTCAGGAATTATCCTTTACTATCTTTATCATATTAATTATTGCCTCCATCAAAAAACCCTACATGGCATCAAAAATTACATTACTAGGCACAGACCCCATAATAGTGTCAAAAAATTCCACTAACTTTCCCTTAATTCTAGTAATGATGATAAGTTTTAGCAAGAATGGGTTTGGTTTCCATCCCTGAGAGTGCTTAGCCCTAGATGAGTCTACCTGCACCTGAAATGATAAAGGAGAGTGGTCTGCTAAGGATTTGGGGGAATACTGAATATTTAATATCTTAGGTACCATGAGAAAGAACCAGGTCAATTCTTGATACTGATTGGAATATCGCACAGGCACACCAGAAGGTCTTTGACTATGGGAACTTTCCCTCCATATATCAGACCCAATTTACTAGTAAGCTGGCCAAAGTGGGACAAAATGTCGGCACCCTCAGGGAACCGATCCTTACCAGGGTTAAAAGTATTCTTGAAGTCACCCATAACTAATATAGGCAATTCTGGCCAGTACGGAGTAGGAATATAAATTACTAAAATAATACATTCCAACAAACCTCCCCTCGTCAACTTTAAAGGAGTCAATGTCTTGAAAAAGAATGTTCTTATGTACTAAAAGACTGACCTCTCTTGAATAGCTAGAGGATACAGAATGCAGGCTATATCCAGTCCAAGATCTGTGTAGCATATTAATGGATTCATTTGTCATTTGACTCACTATGATTGCGGGATTATCTTTCTTAATATACTCAAACCCCCACCCCACAAAACCATTTCAGTTGCCCAAGAAAATGTAATCCTGCCCTTACGCATAAGGAATAGGGCATAAAACGCAATCTAAAAAAAACAAAACCTTTCAGTGTTCCCTCCACTTCCACCTTTTCCAGCACCCCAACTAGACTGATATTATTTAGCCTCAGGCGAATCTCCAGGTCATCTGCCTTAGCAAATCGTGCTGCCACACCTGGAGTATGGTTCTGTACATCTCTGCGGACAAGGGGTGCAGTATCTTCCAACTCACTAACTCTACCTTCAGCTGCCACTATTCGTTTCGCTTCTTCCTGAACATCATGTTGGATTATGGTTTCCTGTATAAATCCCACCTGGCCTGCCAGCGTAATGAGGGTGGCATTACATTTATTAACTGAAGTGAGGACATCCATTAATGAAGGGGACCGCTCTGTGGATACATTCTCAAGAGTCCCTTTGTTCCCCATAGTGGGGACTCGGGGTAGGGGAGACCATTTCACTCATCATCCTCCTCTTGTATTAAAGCTGAATACATGGAGCCTGTTATGGACATTCTCGGAGACCCCTTCAGATTTGTTCCCTACTTCTGGCTGCTGGGAGTTATAGTATGTGCTTTATGGGCATACTGATCCAGTGTGGCTGCTACATCACCACCAATGTCCATCTGCCTCTTCCCGCAGGACGTATGGGCGCCATCTTGGGAGCCCACCTGCTGATTTCCATCTTTCTTCCCCAATATTTTGCTGCGTGTCATGGCACCTCCATACACCAGGACCCAGATACCAGGAGACCCCCTGGGGCTTCCAGCACTGACTATGTATTCCTATATGTTCACTGGCGCCAACCCCAGGCATGAGCACTCAGTGGTGCTACCACCCAGGGGCTGACCGCACTCTTCCTCCTCCTGACTATCGATGGGACCCAAGGCTCCCTGCCATGATCGTACAACCGGCATAAGACCACTCTGTTCCAACAGTACCCTGAGACCAGGAGAAAGTAAAACTGCCACCCAGCTCACTCCTGCTCATCTTCAACCTGTCACACAGCACTTTGGCAGTGCGTGAAAAGGGCAGCCGGAACCTCCACCACTCGCTTCAGTCCTGGAGGCAATAGATCACACCAGGGCCTTTACCAGGAGACCACAGGGCTTTTCCACAGCGCCAGCACAAACCCAGACTGAGAACGGATCTCCCACAGGATATTATAAAGGATATTAAGGTCTCTGTTCACACATGTCCATTCAGTCCAAGAGCATAACCATACCCCGAGCTGTTTGCGTTTTAATGTGTATGTGTGCGTGTGTGCTTCAAGTTTGAATGTAGCAGAGTAGTGTGTAACAAAGCTGAGTGTGTAATGTATATGCAGTAGTGCTGTGTATATGTATATGCTGCAGACAGTGTACATAATTTGTATGCTGTAAAGCTGTATGTATATAATGCACATGCTGCAGGGAGACACTAACAATAGATCTATTACCTCGCTATTCTACCCTAGTGCATGTAAATTAGTGATATTGGCCCCTGCTCTTTTATACGCTATCAAGACAGTTTTAATTAGTAGGAAATCCATTTTTCTCCTTCGCCTCATTGGGGGACACAGACCGTGGTGTATTCTGCTGCCACTAGGAGGCTGACACTAAGTGATACACAGAAAGTTCGCTCCTCCCCTGCAGTATACACCCTCCTGCTGGCTCTCAGCTAACCAGTTCTTGCTTAGTGTCCGAGGCACACGGACGGGTCTGCTATTCAGACCAAAAACTCATTATTATTTTATTTTTACCTTTTACATTTTTGATTATACTTGCTACGACGAAGGGGCGACGGATCCTTTCAAGGCTCCGATCTCCCCGAACCATCAACAGGCGAGCACGGAGAGTGTTGCCTCTCCGTATCCTCTCCTGCGACGTGCCACGCCTGAGCTGATTCTTAAGGGCGACGGGCCCCTTCAAGGGCACCGATCTCCCCACACCCTGAATGGACGAGCACATGGAGTGTCGCCTCCACATACCCTCTTCCCCAACCAGGCCTAATGCCTGACAACTGGCCCTGTCCACCCGGGGGCTGAACTCCGTGGATGTACAGAGGCCCCTCTCTATGGCGTCGGAGCAGCCCCCACTGTCCCACCACTGTGAAAGCGGATGGCACAAGGAGGCGGACCGTTCCTCTCCACCTCCCTAACAAAGGGCTGGTGGATTGAGGTTTACACCTCTATCCCTGCACCGTCCACGCTGCAATACCTGACCTGCAGCAGAGCAGTAGAGTGCATGCGCTTTCCTCGGCGCTGGAGCCCAGTCATCCGCGGCGGCTCCATGCCGGGACGCGCACCCATGGTGAGTGGATCCAGTCAGCGATGGGCCTCTGCAGTGGGATATTCACATGCTGACAGGCATCCTCAGCTTTCCTGTGGCCCACCTCCCTGAGGTAACACTCTGGCCGGCTGCAAAAATTTAGCCCCCGGCTTCGGACGATGTGTAGGCCGCATTCCGGAAGCCGCGCCCGCACTATGGCGTGCTAAGGCGGCTCCGCCCACCTTTTCTGGCGCTTCTCACCTAGCAGGGGAATGCTCGCTTCTCTCGGCAACGCCCCTCTATTCTACCCCTGGTATTGCTCCCGCCGTCTGCAGAAATTTAGGCCCCAGCTTGGGCCTATTCATGATGATCACTAGGCTCCGCCCCCCGAATTGCCGCCTCTCACTCTCTGCGAGACTTTACCACCTCTGCAACTCCTGGTGGCCATCTTGGTCCACCCTGCCAACACACACACACACACACACACACACACACACACGCAGGGGCTATGGTTTTGCATTAAAGGGGCACAACGACTCTGCAACCGGGCAAGGAAGTACTGCTTTCTTGCCCTGCATCTTCCACCTGTGCTTAAAGGGGTTGTCCACTACTTTCAATTAACCCCCCAATGTATCCCCCCAGGGCCCCTGATGAATTGTGCAAATACCTTCCGTTGCCGTTTTCGCCTGTGAGCGGCGCTATGCTGGCGGCTGAGTCCGGGTCACGTGACCCCCAGGCTGCAGCCACCGCTTATTTCCGCCGACGTCATGTCAATTTCTAGACTCTGGAAATTGACGTGACGTCATGAGCAGGCGTGACCAGTCTCACAGTCAGCAGTCACTCATCAAGAGTGACTGGGCTGTGGATGGGGCTAGGGGCTGCAGGGCTGTGCTGGGGGCTGTGCTGGGGGCGGGCGGGGCTAGGCACATCCCGGCGCCGGCACGCAGACCCCCGGCGCCAGCACGCAGACCCCCGCACATACCGGCGCCGGTATGTGCGGGCCGGCGCTGGTATGTGCGGGGGTCTGCGTGCCGGCGCCGGGATGTGCGGCGGTGCTGGGGTCTGCGGTGGGTCTGCTGGCCGTGCTGGGGTCTGGTGCGGTGGTGGTGGCGGCGGGGGTGTCTCTGTGTGCAGTACATACAACATACATACAGACATACAGTACATATAACATAGAGTACATACTCACCATCACTTGTCACCTTGATCTCCGAAGCCAGTGTCATCTGTAAAAAATATTAAAATAATAAACAAACACTATACTCCCTGATCCGCAGAAATCCAATTAAAACGAGTGTCCCTCGACGATCTCCCATGCGACCGCTCTCCAGGGGCTCCAGGAGTACAATGATGGAAGGTATCCTTCCACAATGTATTCCTCACAATGTATTCCTACGCCCCTGTGAGAAAATAGTCCCTAGTCTCACTTTATGCCATTGCTGTGTGAGAAATTTTCCCAGGCAGCAATTGCCATAAAGTGAGACTTTGTCCTAAGGTAACCTCTCAGTGATGCACTGCAGGAGCCATTGTCTCCTGTCAGTGTGTCACTGAGGGTCCTATAGAGCAGTGACATCACCCGATGTCACTGTTCTATAGGGGAGATCGTCGTAGAACACTCGTTATTAATTGGACTATGGCGGACAAGTAGTATATGGTTTATTATTTTATGTTTTTTGCAGGCGCTGAAGTATGGTAAGTATGGTTAAATGAAGAATATTGAAATACTTTTTTCCTAGTGTGTGTGTGTTTTATTAACCCTTTATTAGTATTGGATTAATAATGGATAGGCGTCTTATTGACGCCTCTCCGTTATTAACCCGGCTTAATGTCACCTTACAATAGCGAGGTGACATTAACCCCTTATTACCCCATATCCCACCGCTACACGGGAGTGGGAAGAGAGGGGCTAAGTGCCATTTCTGGGGCGGCTGCGGACTGGTATTTGTAGCCGGGGGGGGGGACAATATCCATGGCCCCTCTCTAGGCTATGAATATCAGCCCGCAGCTGTCTGCGTAGCCTTTCTGGCTATAAAATATAGGGGGACCCCACGTCATTTTTTTGGGGGGGTCCCCCTATTTTAGTAGCCAGTAAAGGCTACGCAGACAGCTGCGGGCTGATATTCATAGCAGGGTACAAATATTGGCCCCCGGCCGTCTGCTTTCCCCCTCTGGTGCAGAAAATTGCGCGGGAGCCCACGCCGTTTTTTCCGTTTTTTTTAATTAAATTAAACGCTCATTAAGGCCTTTTTCACACTTGCGTTGGCACGGGTCCGTCGCTATGCGTCGGGCCGACGTACTGACGCACGTTGTGAAATTTGTGCACGACGTGGGCAGCGGATGCAGTTTTTCAACGCATCCGCTGCCCATTCTGAAGTCTGGGGAGGAGGGGGCGGAGTTTTGGCCGCGCATGCACGGTAGAAAATGGCGGACGCGACGGACAAAAAACGTTCATTTGAACGTTTTTTTGTGCCAACGGTCCGCCAAAACACGACGGATCCGTTGGACGACGGACGCGACGTGTGGCCATCCGTCGCTAATACTATGGGTAAAAAACGCATCCTGCGAGCACATTTGCAGGATCTTTTTTTCCCAAAAAGACGGATTGCGACGGATTGCTAAGAACGCAAGTGTGAAAGTAGCCTTAGAAACATTGGCCTTTCTATTATATATCTATGGATATATCTATAGATATATCTATAGATACATAGATGTATCTATCCATATATCTGGCTGCTTTCACACATCAGGTTTTTGCCGTCAGGCACAATCCGGCGAGTTTTGTAAAAAACGGATCCATTTTTTTTCCGCCGGATCCGTTTTTTTCTCATAGAGTTGTATTAGCGCCGGATTGCGCCTGATGGCCACACGTTTCATCCGTTTTTTGCCAGATCCGTCAAAAAAGCTGTTTCCGCCGGACAGAAAACGCATACAGAGGAACATTTTTTCTGTCCGGCAAAAAAACGCACAGCGACGGATCCGGCAAAAAACGTATTAAACTGAGATGTGAAATGATGAAACCGGCCTCCGAATCCGTTTTTTCATGCATGTTTCCATTTCCATTCAAATCATGCACATTTTCCGTTTATTTATTTATTTCCAAAAACTGCGTCAAAACTGCACAAAAACTGCACCAAAAACAGCATCAAAACTGCACCAAAAACAGCATCAAAACTGCACCAAAAACAGCATCAAAACTGCACCAAAAACAGCATCAAAACTGCACCAAAAACAGCATCAAAACTGCACCAAAAACAGCATCAAAACTGCACCAAAAACAGCATCAAAACTGCACCAAAAACAGCATCAAAACTGCACCAAAAACTGCATCAAAACCTGGTGCAGTTTTGCAGTTTTGGTGCGGTTTTGATGCAGTTTTTGGTGCGGTTTTGATGCAGTTTTTGGTGCGGTTTTGATGCAGTTTTTGGTGCGGTTTTGATGCAGTTTATGGTGCGGTTTTGATGCAGTTTATGGTGCGGTTTTGATGCAGTTCTTGGTGCTGTTTTGATGCCGTTTTTGGTGCAGTTTTGATGCGTTTTTGGTGTGGTTTTTGTGCGGTTTTGATGCAGTTTTTGGTGCAGTTTTGATGCAGTTTATGGTGCGGTTATGGTGCAGTGTTGATGCAATTTTGGTGCGGTTTTGATGCAGTTTTTGGTGCAGTTTTGATGCGTTTTTATGCAGTTTTTTGCGGGGTTTTGATGCATTTTTTAATTCGCTTTTGGTGCGGTTTTTGCGCGTTTTTTATGCATTTTGATGCGTTTTTGAAAGCTAAATAAAGATGTATTATAGAACAAAAAAAAAAAAGATTTGTGATGTCATTATTGTCCAACATCCTCTTTTACATTTGTCCAACCCACACTCCATTACACACACAGATAGACATATAGATGATAGATGAAATGGATAGACAGATCTACATATAGATAGATCTATAGATGCATACATCTATCTATTCCTATATCTATCTATAAAGATAAAAAAAGGAAAACAGCACGAAAAAAATGAAAAAAAGTGGACTTTATGGCCCAAACGGCGTGGCAACGTTTCGGATGTGAAATCCTTTCTCAAGCCATTTCACTCAATTTTTTCACTTCATATATCTATCTATAGATATATCTGGATAGATATATCTATTTATAGATGTATGGATAGCGTAGGGTGTGTGTCCACTGTCCAGATTACATCCGAATTAGCTGCAGATTGGATGCTGCGTACTTGTAGTCCCATCAGATGATGCCTGCACACACACCCCAAAAGACCCCCCGCACAGCCCCGCACCCACCCGAAAAGCCCTGAACAGCCCCGCACACACGAACAGTCCCGCACACACCTGAACAGCCCCGCACGCACCCGAACAGTCCCGCACGCACCCGAACAGTCCCGCACGCACCCAAACAGTCCCGCACGCACCCGAACAGTCCCGCACGCACCCGAACAGCCCCGCACGCACCCGAACAGCCCCGCACGCACCCGAACAGCCCCACACGCACCCGACGAACAGCCCCGCACGCACCCGACGAACAGCCCCGCACGCACCCGACGAACAGCCCCGCACGCACCCGACGAACAGCCCCGCACGCACCCGACGAACAGCCCCGCACGCACCCCGACGAACAGCCCCGCACGCACCCGACGAACAGCCCCGCACGCACCCGACGAACAGCCCCGCACGCACCCGACGAACAGCCCCGCACACACCCGACGAACAGCCCCGCACACATTCCGCCCACACACTTCCCTCCTCCCGAACTGCAGCGTTTCTTGGACCCACAGCCGCAGCAAAACTGCAGATCTTTTTTACATCTGCGGTTTTGCTGCGGATGTGCCCGACTCAATGAAAGTCTAAGGGTGCAGAAACGCTGCAGTTCCGCACAAAAGAAGTGACATGCTGCGAGAAAAAAAAGCTGCGTTTCGGTGCGGCTTTTTCTGCAGCATGTGCACAACAAGTCTGCGGCTCCCATAGACTTAAATTGGTTGTGCACTACACTGCGGATTTGATGCAATTCTCTGCGGCCAAAAAACGCTGCGGATCTGCAATTAAATCCGCAACGTGTGCACACAGCCTTAGCATTTAGTGAACCTAGCAAAAAAGCCAAGCAAAAAACAAGTGTGGGATGGCACTTTATTTGCAATTTCATCGCACTTTGACTTTTTTTCACATTTTCTGTTACACGACATGCTAAAACCAATGGTGTCGTTCAAAAGTAGAACTTGTCCCGCAAAAAATAAGCCCTCACATGGCCATATTGACGGAAAAATGATGGCCCTGGAAAGAAGGGGAGCGATAAACGAAAAAAGCTCCAGGGGTGAAGGGATTTAGAAACATGGATATGGACATATCTGTGGAAATAGATATAGATATATAGATATATCTGTATGTATTCATCTATCTATCTGTTATCTATCTATCATCCATCCATCCATCTATCTGTGTGTAATGGAGTGTGGATTGGACAAATGTAAAAGAGGAAGTTGGACAGAAATGACATCACAAATCTTTTTGAAGATAGAGGGGGAGAGCAGGGAGGGGTTGGGGTGTGTTTTGGAGTGGGTGTGCCAGGTGCAGAGTTACAGGCGAGTGCAATGCATCATGGAACTTGTAGTATTAGAGCACAATAACTCAGGAGAAAGGAAGTTGTCGATTAACCCCATGAGAGCTGGATCCATTACTAAAGATGTGCTGCTACTGCATGATAAAAGTTAATATTGCTAAAATAAACACAGTAGATGTTTTCAGTGGCGCATAATAGCAAGATTTATGAAAAAAAAAAAAAAAGTTATAGTAGTGGACAACTTCTTTAAAAACACATGACCAGTATCTCCTGCCTGGTCTTAAAGGTACACAACCAGTATTCCCTAGTCTTAAAGGCACATGACCAGTATTCCCTAGTCTTAAAGGTACATGACCAGTATTCCCTAGTCTTAAAAGCACATGACCTTTATTCCCTGGTCTTAAAGGCACATGACCCGTATTCACTTGTTTGGTCTTAAAGGCACGGGACCAGTATTCCTGGTCTTAAAGGCACATGACCCATATTCCCTGGTCTTAAAGGCACATGACTCGTATTCCCTGGTCTTAAAGGCACATGACCAGTATTCCCTAGTCTTAAAGGTACATGACCAGTATTCCTTGTCTTAAAGTCACATGGCCCGTATTCCCTGGTCTTAAAGGCACATGACCCGTATTCCCTGGTCTTAAAGGCACAGGACCAGTATTTCTGGTCTTAAAGGCACATGACCCGTATTCCCTGGTCTTAGCTGCTTTACGCCTCTCAGATGTGTCTACTTGTGCGGCGCTGTCAGCAGCAAATGCCATTACACTCAGAAGGACATTATAGCTCAGAGAATGGAAGCGTACTTTGCGTTCAAAAGGCCTCTAACATCCCTCCCTTACTAGAGTGATCGGTTATTCGGTGAGAAGTTGGGAGTGTTCCCCACGCAGGAACAACTGATCGCATGTTTCCTATAGACCCAACCAGCAGTGGATCAGTGACCGAAACGTAAGACCGACCCTGAACCTCAAACTTCTACCAAGCTTGACAAGGTCCCCCTTCTTCGGATGGAGTTCCTCCGCTCAGCCATTACTTCAACGGAAAAAGGTGGAGTTTCTGGCATCCACCGACATTCAGTATGCTTACCTTCACATTCTTATGTTTTCCCCTCTTCAAAAACTCCTTCACTTTCGCGAACAGCATTTTCAAATCACGACCTGTCCTTCGGCCTTGCTACTGCACCCAGAGTGTTCGCAAGGGTTATGGTGGCTCTCATGTTCCTCTTGCACCCTAGAGGTGTGGTCATCCTGCCCTATCTGCTCGACTTTCTAGCCGCTCTTCCAGCCCTGTGCTGAGTCGTCTATATCTCTTGCGATACCCTCTCTCTCCTGGGCTGGCAGCTAAACTTAGACAAGTCTTTCCCCATTTCCAGCCCAGCAGGTATCCTTTTTGAGGATGATCCTGGAATCTTCCAGAAGGTTGGTGATTCTTCCTTAAGACAAGGCTGTGGCCCTTCAACAGGGACCTCGTGCACTTGTTCACTCATTCCCTCATTCCATTCGATTTGGTAGGAGGGTTCTGAGAAACATTGGCGATGACAAAGGAAGCGGTTTCCTTCACTCCTCTCGTTTTCTGCAGGTCAAACAGGCTTTCAGAGGGTAGTCTCTGAGCTCCTTTCTCATCCAGGAGAGATCCTTTCTCCCGGTTCAATGGTTATTAGTGACTACCGATGCCAGTCCTCTTCTCCTGATCATTGTTCTGGGGATCTAGTTCTACAGCAGGTCAACTGCCTTCTGGTGGGTCACCCCATCCTCTTCAATCAGACAATCCCACGTCTGTGCCATACGTCAATCATCTAGCAGGTACCTACGGTTAGGCGTCATGGCCGAGGTACCTCACATTCTTTATCATTCGGTAATCTCGGCATTACACATCTCAGGAATAGAACTCTGGGCGGCAGACGCCGTCAGGGTCCCACCTTATGTGAGTAGTAACTTCACCTGGAAGTCTTCCATCAGATCTGTCTTCTCTGGAGCACTCCAGATGTAGGTCGGATGGCGTCCAGACTGAACGCCAATGTACTCTAGTTCATGGTTCGGCCTCCAGTTCCAAAAGCCATCGCCGTGCATGCTCTGGTTCTTCCATGGTACCAGTTTCCATAACCCCTCTTCCAATACTTCCAAGACCTTTTCGGAAGCAGGAAGGGCCCCAGTGATCCTGGGAGATCTGCACTGACCATGTCAGGTTTTATCGTTTGCTCAACTAGTATTTTTCCGTCTTATTGCAACAAAACTGCAAATATGGACTTCCTCGCAGGCAGTCTTCGCATACCGTTAGATCTTTTTGACCTTAATGGTCCTGGGAGTCGTACAGTAGACTCCTTTTGATCCGGACAGACTTTACTATCAGGGAAGGTCTCCCTTTTTTCTCTGCGATCTCCTCATCCTGACGAGTTTTCGGAGCTAGCCGCTCCATTCTTTCAGACTTTTTTCCCTTATTACCATCAAGGCAAGGTTGCCTTCAGGCCATCCCCGTCCCTTGTTACCAAGGTGGTATTGTATTCCCACAGTTATGAGGGCATTGTTCTTCCCTCATCTCTTTCGGCACCAGTCCACAAAACGGAATGGATTCCCCATATTCTGGACGAGGTGAGTGCTCTGAGTAGGTACTTCTCGAGGACGGCATGCTTCCGAAAGTTGGACACTTTATTTGGACTGCTTCACGGTAAAAGGACGGCTTCCTGACTGTTACAGGAAGGGTTTGGCTGTTTCATCAGCCATGTTAGCCTAGTGGATTCGTTACACCATCCAGGAGTCCTTCCGTGTTAGATGTCAGCCTATCTCCCTATCTATCGAGGTTTCTTGGATTCTAGGCACCAGGGGTCGGCAAAGCACGCCTGCAAGCTTGCGGGTTCGTCCAGTCCGCATGCATTCTTGAAGCACTATAATTCCCAGACTTTCACAGATGTGAGTCTAGGCAGGTGGACTCTGCAGGCCGCGGTGGCACACTTGTAAGTAGCGGTTGCACAGGGCCTGATCTGATGTTGTCCCAACCCAGGGACTGCTTTGGGACGTCCCACGGACTGTGTCCCCCAATGAGGGGAAGGAGAAATAGGGATTTTTGTTTACTCACCGTAAAATCCTTTTCTCCGAGCCATTCATTGGGGGACACAGCACCCACCCTATTATTAGCTTGTTGTTGTTTTATAATTTGACATGCTAGACTCTCATATATAATGTGACATGCTATATGCTCTTATATTGTTATTGATCTCCTACTGCTTTTGCACCGAACTGGTTAGCTGAGAGCCAGCAGGAGGGTGTATACTGCAGGGGAGGAGCTAACTTTCTTTGTATCACTTAGTGTCAGCCTCCTAGTGGCAGCAGCATACACCCACGGTCTGTGTCCCCCAATGAATGGGTCGGAGAAAAGGATTTTACGGTGAGTACACAAAAATCCCTATTTTCTATTTTTTGCTGTCAAAAACTGAAGTACGTATGTAATAAAGCCAGCGAACGGTCAGTGGAGCAGTAGAAGGTGGTGCTGGGTGTGGAATAGAGCCAAGTAGGCGAGGCATGGGAAGTGCTCTAAACACAACCAGAGCATTTGAGCCTCATTGGCATATGTATAAAAATGTACGTTTTTCAGTTATGGAGCAGCATAAGGTATGGATTGGTTTATCTTTCACAGAGCTACATGACAATATAAGCAAGTTGACGGGTAGAGTTGTTGATCATCATGACAGATTACGTATAAAGAGGTGATCATTTAGACATCACTGCAAGATTAAGATTAGACAGTCCTTGAAAGTAGATCTATCACCATTTTTGAAAATAAAAACTCCATATGTTGTTCTGAGGCTGGTGTACTAATTTTGAAAATCCATGGCCTGATAGCGGTATACGGTAATCCTTTTTCAAAGTTTTCCTGCTTAATATTAAAATGGTGCACTTTATGAATCATTCTATAGCTAGATTAATAAAACGCACATTTTAATACTATGATTAGACATCCATTCAGATGTGGATCTTCAAAGTATGCCCAGGAGTCCAATCAGGACTTAGGCTACTTTCACACATCAGGTTTTTTGCCGTTAGGCAGGATTCGGCAAATTTGTAAAAAAAAACCGGATCCGTTGCAAATTGTGAAAAACTGATGCAACTGATCCGGTTTTTTTTGCTGGATTCGTTTTTCTTTTAAATGAACCCGGGGATAGAGCTTGGACTTCCTGTTCCGAGAGAGAGAGACAGACTCTGACTTTTCCATGATTGTATGGAGAATGTATGGGAAAACCGGATTCGGAGGCCGGATTCATCATTTCACATGTCAGTTTCATCCGTTTATCGCTGGAACCGTCGTTTGGTGTTTTTTCGCCGGACAGAAAAAACATTTCTATGAACGTTTTCTCCGGCCGCCGGAAATAAATTTTAGATGGATCCGGCAAAAAAAAGGAAGAAACGTGTGGGCATCAGGCGCAATCTGGCGCTAATACAACTTTATGGGAAAAAAAGAATCCGTTTTTTTTCAAAACTCGACGGATTGTGGCTCACGGCAAAAACCTGATGTGTGAAAGTAGCCCAAGAGATCTATTTATTAATATATTTAGTTATTGTGAAATCTGGTGACAGATCCTCTCAGGGGTGGATTAAGGGTAGCCAGGGCCCCGGGCTGTTCAGACACTGTGGGGCCCCCCTGGTCATGTGACGGGGGTCATGTGACGGGGGTCATGTGACAGGGGTCATGTGACACCTGAACCAGATTATTCCAGAAAAATCGTCTGGCCCTACTCTACTGTAACCTATTAAATATTTGTTAAAATATGCAATACAATTTAGGTATATTTTGACCAATATCACATACAAGGAACAAATACCACCGCACCATGACCAGACCACAAATTACAACCACAGTGATCGAATAATATCACATACAAGGATCAAATACCACTGCACCATGTCAAGACCACATATTAACACCACTTGGTGACCAAATAGCACATACAAGGGACAAATACCACAACACCATTTCCAGACCACATATTACCACCACATAGTGACTGAATACTACAATACTGATCAGTAATAATAAAAAAAAACAAAACACAATACTATCACCATAAGTGCCAGTATTCACAGGAGATCTGTACTTAGTATGCAGTGTCTGTGTAGAGGTAATACAGCGATCACTGGTGACATTGTACACAGGACCTCTGTATATAGTATAGTGTATAGTGTCAGTGTATAGGTAACACTGACTCACCAGTGACGTCTCTAGGTGAAGTCCTTCATCTTTCATCCATCACAGACCGCCATCACTTCTTCCAGCCAGGACTTGTCTCTGCAGGAAATAACACAGTTATCTCGAGCTCCGCTTGCAGAACACATTACTTAATTTTTCCCAACTTCTACATTACACCACATGAAGAAAAATAGGCGACATAGTGTCACTCTACACAGTAACAGGACCGCCCCCCCATTTAAAACAATGTCCTCAAAAAATAAAATAAATGCATCACTGCAGTAAATAATATCCCTTAATTAGCCCCTATGTCCAGCATTGCCCCAGACAGTGTGTTCAACAATCTGCCCCAGTATGTCCAGCATATTGCCCAAGAGTGTCCAGCATTGCCCCCAGACAGTGTGTCCAGCAATCTGCCCCAGTGTGTCCAGCATATTGCCCCAGAGTGTCCAGCATATTGCCCCAGAGTGTCCAGCATATTGCCCCAGAGTGTCCAGCAATCTGCCCCAGTGTGTCCAGTATATTACCCCCAGTGTGTCCAGCATATTACCCCCAGTGTGTCCAGCATATTACCCCCAGTGTGTCCAGCATATTACCCCCAGTGTGTCCAGCATATTATCCCCAGTGTGTCCAGCATATTACCCCCAGTATGTCCAGCATTGCCCCAGTGTCTCCATCATTGCCCCAGTGTGTCCAGCAATCTGCCCCAGTGTGTCCTCCAGCATTGCCCCCAGTGTGTCCAGCATTGCCCCCGTGTCTCCAGCATTGCCCCCGTGTCTCCAGCATTGCCCCAGTGTCTCCAGCATTGCCCCAGTGTCTCCAGCATTGCCCCAGTGTCTCCAGCATTGCCCCAGTGTCTCCAGCATTGCCCCAGTGTCTCCAGCATTGTCCCAGTGTCTCCAGCAATCATCTGCCCCAGTGTGTCCTCCAGCATTGCCCCCAGTGTCTCCAGCATTGCCCCCAGTGTCTCCAGCATTGCCCCCAGTGTCTCCAGCAATCTGCCCCAGTGTATCCAGCATTGCCCCCAGTGTCCAGCAATCTGCCCCAGTGTATCCAGCATTGCCCCAGTGTCTCCAGCATTGCCCCAGTGTGTCCCACAATCATCTGCCCCAGTGTGTCCTCCAGCATTGCCCCCAGTGTCTCCAGCATTGCCCCCAGTGTCTCCAGCATTGCCCCAGTGTCTCCAGCATTGCCCCAGTGTCTCCAGCATTGCCCCCAGTGTCTCCAGCAATCTACCCCAGTGTCTCCAGCATTGCCCGTGTGTCCAGCAATCTGCCCCAGTGTCTCCAGCAATCTGCCCCAGTGTCTCCAGCAATCTGCCCCAGTGTCTCCAGCATTGCCCCAGTGTGTCCAGCAATCTGCCCCAGTGTATCCAGCATTGCCCCAGTGTCCAGCAATCTGCCCCAGTGTCTCCAGCATTGCCCCCAGTGTCTCCAGCAATCTGCCCCAGTGTCTCCAGCATTGCCCGTGTGTCCAGCAATCTGCCCCAGTGTCTCCAGCATTGCCCCAGTGTCTCCAGCAATCTGCCCCAGTGTCTCCAGCATTGCCCCAGTGTGTCCAGCAATCTGCCCCAGTGTATCCAGCATTGCCCCAGTGTCCAGCAATCTGCCCCAGTGTCTCTAGCATTGCCCCAGTGTGTCCAGCAATCTGCCCCAGTGTCTCCAGCATTGCCCCAGTGTGTCCAGCAATCTGCCCCAGTGTCTCCAGCATTGTCCCAGTGTGTCCAGCAATCTGCCCCAGTGTCTCCAGCAATCTGCCCCAGTGTGTCCAGCAATCTGCCCCAGTGTCTCCTGCATTGCCCCAGTGTGTCCAGCAATCTGCCCCAGTGTCTCCAGCATTGCCCCAGTGTGTCCAGCAATCTGCCCCAGTGTCTCCAGCATTGCCCCAGTGTGTCCAGCAATCTGCCACAGTGTGTCCAGCAATCTGCCCCAGTGTCTCCAGCATTGCCCCAGTGTGTCCAGCAATCTGCCCCAGTGTCTCCAGCATTGCCCCAGTGTGTCCAGCAATCTTCCCCAGTGTCTCCAGCATTGCCCCAGTGTATCCAGCATTGCCCCAGTGTATCCAGCAATCTTCCCCAGTGTCTCCAGCATTGCCTCAGTGTGTCCAGCAATCTGCCCCAGTGTCTCCAGCATTGCCCCAGTGTGTCCAGCAATCTGCCCCAGTGTGTCCAGCATTGCCCTAGTGTGTCCAGCAATCTGCCCCAGTGTGTCCAGCAATCTGCCCCAGTGTCTCCAGCATTGCCCCAGTGTGTCCAGCAATCTGCCCCAGTGTCTCCAGCATTGCCCCAGTGTCTCCAGCATTGCCCCAGTGTGTCCAGCAATCTGCCCCAGTGTGTCCAGCAATCTGCCCCAGTGTCTCCAGCATTGCCCCAGTGTGTCCAGCAATCTGCCCCAGTGTGTCCAGCAATCATCTGCCCCAGTGTGTCCTCCAGCATTGCCCCCAGTGTCTCCAGCATTGCGCCCAGTGTCTCCAGCATTGCCCCCAGTGTGTCCAGCAATCATCTGCCCCAGTGTCTCCAGCATTGCCCCCAGTGTCTCCAGCATTGCCCCAGTGTCTCCAGCAATCATCTGCCCCAGTGTGTCCAGCAATCTGCCCCAGTGTGTCCAGCATATTGCCCCGGGCCCCCCGGATTGCCGTTCGTAAAAAAAAAAGAGTTCTCCTCACCTGACCTGTGCGCTCCAGCGGCGAGCTCCCTCCAGCAGCGCACACTCGCCGGCGACTGACAATGACGTCAGACGCCGGCGACGTGTGAGCTGCGCCTGCGGCCGACTTCAGCTGCCAGCCTCCAATTGGCTGGCGGCTGTTGTTAACTAGACGTGCGGGCACGCGCCCGCAAGTCAATAGGAAACCGCCGCAGCGCCGGTATGGGCCCGGTGAGCAGATGAGACGGGGCCCGATGCGGGCCCCCTCTCTCTGCCCACCGGGCCCATAAATGATACGCCAGTCAGGGCACGGGCAGTAATGCCCTGATGGCGGCGGGCAATCTGTGCAGTAGCCCAGGGCCCCCCCACACCACTGGGCCCTGGGCTACCGCCCAGATTGACCCTCTTATAATCCGCCGCTACTTTGAAAACGCTTAATAATTGAGTGAAAATTTTAATTGAATTATTTAACAGTGGTGACGCTATATTTAATGAATATTTAAAGGGAACCTGTCACCATTTTTTTCCGATATAACCTATAGCCATCACTTTTCAGCCCCATGTGACTGCATTTTATATTGCTACACACATTATTCCATTTTGCACTGCAAGGCAAAAAAACCCCACCTTTTATTATACTCACCTATGGGACAGTCTGATCTGGTCCAAAATGCGTCTCTAGCCTTGGTCCAGTGCCTCTTCTCTTCTTGCGATGCCATCCTCCTTCTGTGCTTTGTGTGGGTGACACGTCCTACGTCATCCACACAGTGTCCCCTTCTGTGCTGGTGTACTTCTTTCTGCCCTGCTGAGGGCAGAGCAAAGCACTGAAAGAGTGCTGGCGCATGCAATTTGCAGTACTTTGCTCTGCCCTCAGTAGAGCAAGGATAAATGTACCTGCACAGAAGCACGAAGGGGGAACACTATGTGGATGACGAAGGATTTGTTATCCACACGAAGCACAAAACGAGGATGGCATTGCAAGAATAGAGAAGGCAGCGGGCCAAGATTGGAGATGCCCATTGGACCGAACCGCCCCGTAGGCGAGGATAATAAAATATCATCTTTTTTTTGCCTTGCTGGGCGAATTTGAGTCATGTGTAGTATTATAGGATGCTGTCACATGGGGCTGAAAGGTGGAGGCCATAGGTTATATTGGAAAAACTGATGGCCGGGTTCCTTTAATTAACTTAGCGTGGATAGTAGCACTTATATAGTGGCGGATGAACAAAGTTTACATAAAAGGACATACATTTGTCATGTGTCTGCCCTTTGTTAGTCTCCGGATGTGCCTAAGGCTAGTTTCACACTAGCGTCGGGCTCGGCCCGTCGCCGTGCGTCGGGCCGAGGTCCCCGACGCTAGCGTTGTCCCCGCCGCACAACGGGGGCAGCGGATGCATTTTTCCCACGCATCCGCTGCCCCATTGTGAGGTGCGGGGAAGTGCGGGGAGGTGTGGGCGGAGTTCCGGCCGCGCATGCGCGGTCGGAAAAAGCGGACCGTCGGGAGCAAAAAACGTTACATGTAAGGTTTTTTTCTCCCGACGGTCCGCTACCACACGCCCAAGCGTCGCAAAACGGACGCGACGTTTGGCAATGCGTCGCAAATGCGTCGCTAATGCGTCGCTAATGTTAGTCTATGATGAAAAAACGCATCCAGCAAGAACTTTTGCTGGATGCGTATTTTCGGCAAAACGACGCATTTGCGACGTATTGCAGTTAACGCTAGTGTGAAACTAGCCTTACTTGTAAAAAATGTGGTGAAATGTGTAACGACTTTAGCAAATTTCAGTCCAATTATTTTGTTGATTAAGGGCAATATGGATACATACAATTAAAGAAAGGCTATTTCTTCTTGTTACTAGACCCCTTCAAATTGTTCAGATGTTAAAGTTGGTTGAGTAGGACTGTTTATTGTTCACAACAGTGCTATTCTTTGCTAGCTCAGGGCCATTGTATTGATTAGCAGAATTTTTTCTCAATATTTTTTGTGGAAAGATGCTGGAAAAATGTCATTGTTCTTTTATTTCACACTTTAGATTTGGATGGGCCTTGGCTAGGCGTTAATACCGCGCAAAAAGCTGATTCTAATAAAATGGAGAAGGCTGACAACGAAGATGGATATGTTTATGGTCCTATCAGTCCAGAGCTGAAAGGCGCAGCTGAAGGTATCTCTGCTCTACATTGGTGTCTTGAAGGTGAAAAGCAGCAAACTAAAATGTTAAAATCTAAAAATGAAGATGATAATAAGTCAAAATCTAAAAATAAACTGATGAGAACAGTGAAACCTGAGAATCCAAAAAAGATAGTAAAGCAGAACTCTAAAGACTCTGTGGTTTTAGTAAGCTACAAATGTCTAAAAGCTGCTACAGCCGAGGTTATGTCTAAACCTTTTGAAGGCAGGCCTTCACATTGCCCCAAGGATGGACTTTATTCTACTCAAGGGTTTCCAACAGGTGACGCCAAATCTTCTGGGTTGCACACATGGCAAAAGGGACATCACTCTCTGGCTTTAAACCCTGTCGCAAACAAACCACTTTCTGTAAGTGGCGAGAGCTCCAAGGGAAGCCAGAGTATTGCCTTGGATTCTGGTAATCTAATCCCTTTCTCCACTGTTTCAGGTGCTGCCAACACACAACAGTCAGGTACTGTGCTTACGCAAATGGACAGTGTGCCTCAACCAGGAGAAAGGCGTCATGTCGGTCAGTACACAGGACCTTCTGGAGTGAGGACAATAGAGGTCAAACCAAGTACAAAGAACTCCTATGAAGGTGAAAAAGTAACCGTTATATTTGCCTCCAAGCCAGAGGTATCTAGAGATGTGACGACTAAGGATGGAATGCAGGGGCAAGGGTTGTCTATTGTGCCTCTTGGAGTAACGCCATTACTGGAGACTGATTCAGTGTTTGAAAAAGATGTTGCGGTGGATACTAATGTAAAATTACCCGGGATTGGAGACTCACTCCTCAAATTAAAAAATCCACCACATCTTACCTCAAAGGAGGTCCACCTTGTAGTGAGTGGGGATACAATAAAGTTACCTGATCTTAGCATTACCTGTGCATCTTCCAGGTTTTCTGATTCTGGTGTAGAAAGTGAACCCAGCTCTTTTGCAACTCACCCAAATCCAGAATGTTCTTTGGAAAATGTGATTGAGCCTGACACTGTTTCCAATGAGAGAGGCTTTTCACAGCTATTGCTAAAACCAGAATCTACTCTGAAAACTGCTGTTGAGAGCCACTGCACAGAAAGCACCAGTGCCCTGAGTGAAATCCAGTCGTCGCTGACGTCAATTAATTCTCTGCCTTCTGATGATGATGAACTTTCACCAGATGAAAGTTCAAAGATTTCAGTAGTACCTGAAAGTCAGGTTAAAGATAGTAAAACTGTCCTAGACTTGGGAACTGTTCTTGTGCCAAAGTTTGATTCCAAACTATCCCACATTCTCGCACAGCCTCAATGTGTTGTGTTTTCAGAAAGAGACAATATCCCAGTGCATTCCTCCCTTTCGAGCATCAGAGACCTTTTCCAGTTTGCTATTTCTGATGAGGAAACTCCGAATGAAGTGAAGAGTATTCCTGTTCCACCACCAGGCTCTGTAACCACTTTTAGAGAACCTCCGATTCCTGAAACTGTTTTTCATAGCCCCCATGTTGCACCCGACCCAGAAGTTATTGTAGTGGGAGAACAATCTGTAGTTTCTGGTTCTGTTGTTCTGGATGATGAGGTGACGCTACAAAAGGAAGAATATACTGGCAGGGAACCCAAAGAAACCAACCTGGACTTATGTGAAGCTGTGAGTAGTCCTACTGCTGCTATACTTACTTCTACAAACAGCACCGACATTGTAAAACAAGGTTTGGTTGAAAACTACTTCGGCTCTCAAAGTAGTACTGATATTTCAGACATCAGCCCTGCAGATGACTTTAAATATGTTACTCCTGAAAGAGAACTTTCAAAGCTTCAGGTAACAGGCCCGCTTCTTCAAGAGGAGGAGGAGGAGGAGCAGGACGAAGAAATGATTGAAAATGGCTATTATGAGGAAACCGATGGCCCAATATACAAGTCAGAAGATCCTGAATGTGAAGTTATCCATGATTCAGCAAACGACAAATACTTACGATCTGAACGCATTGGTTCTGAATATTTGAAAGATGCCATAACAATGCCAGGCGTCTGCACAACTAGCTGTCTATCTTTTTCCTATACCTTAAAAGACTCCCCTTGTGGAACTGCATTTACTCCAAGGAACGCATCTGACACTATTACAAGGCAACCAGCTGGGGCCATGTTTGAATCCTCAACATCTCTTGCCTGGTACGAAAGCTCTCCGAAACCATTAATGATAGCGTGAGTATTATCACCACCTGCTTTCATGTTTTGACATATGTCTGACATGATATTTCTGTCTTTTCATTCTGTCTTTTCAGTCTCCAATCTGTCAAAACACTTCAGTGTTTCAGAGAGAATCATACTTTAAAAGCCTCCTGCTGCTCTAGATTGGCAGGTGTCCCCTCATGTGCATATATTAGTACGAGATCTGACACTCCAGGGCAGTGGGTGGGGAGAAGCCGCCAGGATCCTACCTGTAGGACTAGTTATAAACATACCTGGCTGAGCTCATACAGCCAGTGTAGCGGGCAGCATGTATCAGTAGCCACTTTAAGGTCAATATATTGGCTTATCTAATAGAGGGAGAGCAGTAGGAACTATTAATGCAATTGTCCATGGGATGAAAAGTATTTTGAAAGGGCTCACACTATTATAAAGAAATACAAGAAGTGATGCTTACCCTCACTGATTGCCCACGGCTACCGCATTGGCACTTACCCACTGGTCTTTACATACTGGTCCTGCAGGCAGTTTCTCTCACCAGGAAGTTGAGACCATCAGGAGCCGAGTACATGTCTGAAAAGGGGCTGCGGGTATCAGGGAAGATGAGTATCACTTTTTTTTTTTTAGATACCAATCTGAACCCTTGTAAAAAATCATTTTCATTCACGAGACCACCTTTAAATGGAATCTATAGCCCTATTTATGCTGCCCAGACCACAGGCAGCATGAATAAGAGTCTTGATGCACAATTGCACCCAGGTATATTTTTCTCTGAAACGTTTCAGCATTTCAGATAAGGTATAGTTTAAAGATCTAGGTGTGGACCATAGGCAGAGACAAGACCAGTCCAGCACTATCCCCAGCCGGTTTCTCACCGCACCATTCTAGGTGACTGACAGATATCTCACTATGGAAGATACTTGTCTATCACCTGCAGCAGTACTGGGAAAAGCGGGGGGATCTTCAAATTATATTACGCTCCAGCGTTTCAGAGAAAAATATACCTGGCTGCAATCTTGCTGGCTCTGATTCATGCTGCCCGCTTCAGGAATCAGGTGAAAGGTTCCTTTTAGCCGCAGTTGGCAAAATGATAGAGAGATCTCAAACAAAATTGTCTGGTATCACGGCAGTGGTTGAACGATGAGAGCTATTGGCACAGTTAAAGCGTAAGCGTCTTAATTTTTTATTTCATAAATCAATAGTACATCTGAAAATTAGAAACTTGGTAATACATCTGATCAGAAAAATATCTTCCTTCTCAATTTGATTTTTCATTTCACGGATAAAATCTATCTTCAGTGAATACAGACTCTTTCATTACTGAGATAGCAGATGACCATAATAATAAAAAAAAATGTATTTGCAGTATATAGCGCCAACATATTCCGCAGCACTTTACAATTACATGTGCAGACAATAAAGACATTACAAAGTAACACATAATTCAACAGTTACAGGATGAGTGAGAGTCCTGCTCGCAGGCTTACAGTCTTTAAGGAAATAGGGGGCACAATCCAGCTCTTCCTGCTCCCAGGGCAAAGGATCAGTTTGGCACCCCCCCCCCCCCCCCTCAGATTTCTGCCCCCTATAATGTCCTCAGATTTCTGGCCCCTATAATGTCCTCAGATTTCTGCCCCCTGTAATGTCCTCACATTTCTGCCCCCATACTGTCCTCACATTTCTGCCCCCATAATGTCCTGATTTCTGCCCCCATCCCCTCCCTTCCCGGGTGCAGTTGCATGTGGTGGAGAAATCTGAAGAACACAGTAGCATACAGCACTGCCCACATAGTAGTATACAGCACTGCCCACAAAGTAGTATACAGCACAGCCCGCTTAGTAGTATATAGCACAGCCCGCATAGTAGTATACAGCACCGCCCACACAGTAGTATACAGCACCGCCCACATAGCAGTATATAGCACTGCCACATAGTAGTATATAGCACAGCCCACATAGTAGTATACAGCACCACCCACACAGTAGTATACAGCACAGCCCACATAGCAGTATATAGCACTGCCACATAGTAGTATATAGCACAGCCCACATAGTAGTATACAGCACTGCCCACATAGTAGTATACAGCATAGCCCACATAGTAGTATATAGCGCAGCCCACATAGTATATAGCGCAGCCCACATAGTAGTATATAGCACTGCCCACATAGTAGTATATAGCACAGCCCACATAGCAGTATACAGCACTGCTACATAGTAGAATATAGCACAGCCCACATAGTAGTATATAGCACAGCCCGCATAGTAGTATACAGCACAGCCCACACAGTAGTATATAGCATAGCCCGCATAGTAGTATACAGCACCGCCCACACAGTAGTGTACAGCACCGCCCACATAGTAGTATACAGCACAGCCCACATAGCAGTATACAGCACTGCCACATAGTAGTATAAAGCACAGCCCACATAGTAGTTTACAGCACCGTCCACATAGTAGTATATAGCACAGCCCGCATAGTAGTATATATAGCACAGCCTACACAGTAGTATATAGCACTGCCCACATAGTAGTATATAGCACAGCCCACATAGTAGTATACAGCACTGCCCACATAGTAGTATATAGCACAGCCCGCATAGTAGTATATAGCACAGCCCACACAGTAGTATATAGCACAGCCCACAGTAGTATATAGCACTGCCCACATAGTAGTATACAGCACAGCCCACATAGTAGTATACAGCACAGCCCACATAGTAGTATACAGCACAGCCCACATAGTAGTATACAACACTGCCCACATAGTAGTATATAGCGCAGCCCACATAGCAGTATATAGCGCAGCCCACATAGTAGTATATAGCACTGCCCACATAGTAGTATATAGCACAGCCCACATAGCAGTATACAGCACTGCTACATAGTAGAATATAGCACAGCCCACATAGTAGTATATAGCACAGCCCGCATAGTAGTATACAGCACAGCCCACACAGTAGTATATAGCACAGCCCGCATAGTAGTATACAGCACCGCCCACACAGTAGTGTACAGCACCGCCCACATAGTAGTATACAGCACAGCCCACATAGCAGTATACAGCACTGCCACATAGTAGTACAAAGCACAGCCCACATAGTAGTTTACAGCACCGTCCACATAGTAGTATATAGCACAGCCCGCATAGTAGTATATATAGCACAGCCTACACAGTAGTATATAGCACTGCCCACATAGTAGTATATAGCACAGCCCACATAGTAGTATACAGCACTGCCCACATAGTAGTATGTAGCACAGCCCGCATAGTAGTATATAGCACAGCCCACACAGTAGTATATAGCACAGCCCACACAGTAGTATATAGCACTGCCCACATAGTAGTATACAGCACAGCCCGCATAGTAGTATACCGCACCGCCCACACAGTAGTATACAGCACAGCCCACATAGTAGTATACAGCACTGCCCACACAGTAGTATATAGCACAGCCCACATAGTAGTATACAGCACCGCCCACACAGTAGTGTACAGCACCGCCCACATAGTAGTATATAGCACTGCCCACATAGTAGTATGCAGCACTGCCCACATAGTAGTATATAGCACAGCCCGCATAGTACTATACAGCACAGCCCGCATAGTAGTATACCGCACCGCCCACACAGTAGTATACAGCACAGCCCACATAGTAGTATATAGCACAGCCCGCATAGTAGTATACAGCACCACTCACACAGTAGTATACAGCACTGCCCACACAGTAGTATACAGCACAGCCCGCATCTCTCCTTCTGGCAGTTCGGTGTCTTCAGCTCCAGCCTCCATTACCCAGCCGTCTGGAGCTGGAGCACTTACCACAAACTGCAAGGCTGCCTGTGAAGAGCCGGCGAGTGACGTCAGCAGCGTGATCATGTGACCTGATCACGCTGCTGGCGCTTCACTGATGCAGAAGTGTCGGCGGCGGTCAGGGCATAGATCAAGGGTACTAGCGTCTGAAGACGCTAGTACATCCTTGGGAACCGACGCGCAGCACTTTCTCTGAGCCAGCTGTCAATTTTACAGCCGGCTCAGAGAACGGAAGAATCTCAGTGTGGAGGCGGCAGAATCTGCTGGTGCCCCCCTGTCGGCTGCGCCCGGGGCACATGCCCCGGCTGCCCCCTCTGGATACGCCACTGGGCACAATAGGTAAATACTGCTTGTCATGTACAGTCCAGCCATTATTAGAATAAATAGGGCATTTCAAATAAGCTGCAGTTGGTGCTCGTAAAGTCCTATGGAGAGATAATATATCAGCGAAATCTGCTTCTTTCTGTGGCAGGACTGATGGTCCATTCATGGGTATAATCTATATTTGGTGAAGACAGATTTTACCATTCCTGAGATAATAGATGGTGGTTGGTGCTCATAAATGTTTTTGGAAAACTGTAACTGTCGTTCCAGGAAAACTTGCAGCTGAATGTATGTGTCTGATTCTGCCTACTCCTGCCTACTGGGTAAAGGGGCTAGTTCATGTTACATTTTCATTTATCAATCTGCTTTGTAATTTTTATCAATCTGCTTTGTAATTTTGGTATCTGTCTGAAGTTTGTGTCAGACTGTATTACATTTTTGATATATGCCTTATTAAAAAGTACTTGATTAAAAAAAAAGTTATTAAAGCTACAGTAAATGAGAACATAGGAGCTCTTCTGCATCCCCCCTCCTATTTTCTGCAGCGCCCCTCCTATTTTCTGCAGCGCCACTCCTTTCTACTGCAGCTCCCCTTTCCTTTCTACTGCAGCATCCCTCCTCTCTTCTGCAACCCCCTCCTCTCTTCTGCAGTACCCTTCCTCTCTTCTGCAGTACCCTTCCTCTCTTCTGCAGTACCCTTCCACTCTACTGCAGCACCCTTCCTCTTCTGCAACCCCCTCCTCTCTTCTGCAGTACCCTTCCACTCTTCTGCAGTACCCTTCCTCTCTTCTGCAGTACCCTTCCTCTCTTCTGCAGTACCCTTCCACTCTACTGCAGCACCCTTCCTCTTCTGCAACCCCCTCCTCTCTTCTGCAGTACCCTTCCACTCTTCTGCAGTACCCTTCCTCTCTTCTGCAGTACCCTTCCTCTCTTCTGCAGTACCCTTCCACTCTTCTGCAACCCCCTCCTCTCTTCTGCAGTACCCTTCCTCTCTTCTGCAGCACCCTTCCTCTCTTCTGCAGTACCCTTCCTCTCTTCTGCAGTACCCTTCCACTCTTCTGCAACCCCTTCCGCTCTTCTGCAGTACCCTTCCTCTCTTCTGCAGTACCCTTCCTCTCTTCTGCAGTACCCTTCCTCTCTTCTGCAGTAGCCTTCCACTCTTCTGCAGTACCCTTCCACTCTTCTGCAGTACCCTTCCACTCTTCTGCAGTACCCTTCCACTCTACTGCAGCACCCTTCCTCTTCTGCAACCCCCTCCTCTCTTCTGCAGTACCCTTCCACTCTTCTGCAGTACCCTTCCTCTCTTCTGCAGTACCCTTCCTCTCTTCTGCAGTACCCTTCCACTCTTCTGCAGTACCCTTCCTCTCTTCTGCAGTACCCTTCCTCTCTTCTGCAGTACCCTTCCACTCTTCTGCAGTACCCTTCCACTCTTCTGCAACCCCCTCCTCTCTTCTGCAGTACCCTTCCACTCTTCTGCAGTACCCTTCCTCTTCTGCAACCCCCTCCTCTCTTCTGCAGTACCCTTCCACTCTTCTGCAGTACCCTTCCTCTCTTCTGCAGTACCCTTCCTCTCTTCTGCAGTACCCTTCCTCTCTTCTGCAGTACCCTTCCACTCTTCTGCAGTACCCTTCCACTCTTCTGCAGTACCCTTCCTCTCTTCTGCAGTACCCTTCCAGTCTTCTGCAGTACCCTTCCACTCTTCTGCAACCCCCTCCTCTCTTCTGCAGTAGCCTTCCACTCTTCTGCAGTACCCTTCCACTCTTCTGCAGTACCCTTCCACTCTACTGCAGCACCCTTCCTCTTCTGCAACCCCCTCCTCTCTTCTGCAGTACCCTTCCACTCTTCTGCAGTACCCTTCCTCTCTTCTGCAGTACCCTTCCTCTCTTCTGCAGTACCCTTCCACTCTTCTGCAGTACCCTTCCTCTCTTCTGCAGTACCCTTCCTCTCTTCTGCAGTACCCTTCCACTCTTCTGCAGTACCCTTCCACTCTTCTGCAACCCCCTCCTCTCTTCTGCAGTACCCTTCCACTCTTCTGCAGTACCCTTCCTCTCTTCTGCAGTACCCTTCCTCTCTTCTGCAGTACCCTTCCTCTCTTCTGCAGTACCCTTCCACTCTTCTGCAGTACCCTTCCTCTCTTCTGCAGTACCCTTCCACTCTTCTGCAGTACCCTTCCACTCTTCTGCAGTACCCTTCCTCTCTTCTGCAGTACCCTTCCTCTCTTCTGCAGTACCCTTCCTCTCTTCTGCAGTACCCTTCCACTCTTCTGCAGTACCCTTCCTCTCTTCTGCAGTACCCCTCCTCTCTTCTGCAGTACCCTTCCTCTTTTCTCCAGCACTCTTCTGCAGCACCACCCTCCCACTCTACTGCAGCACCCTTCCTCTGCAGCACCACCCTCCCACTCTACTGCAGCACCCTTCCTCTTCTGCATCACCCTCCGACTCTTCTGCAGCACACTTCCTCTCTTCTGCAGCACACTTCCTCTCTTCTGCAGCAACCCTCCAGCTCCTGTTTTTTCTATCACATGGCACTACATGCCTGAGCAGTGATTGATACAATACTCCTTCCTAAAGTATATTGTACCAAAGATGAAGCCCAAAATACAAGTCTAGATTTTGCATAAACTAAAACAAACATTCTAAAACTTCCAAATGCAAACTACTTCTATAAGTGAGTGATACGAAGCTGTCCCAGTTCTGAAAGGGGTCCCATAGCAACAGTACATTTTCTTTAGTAGAATGGTGGGCTGGCTTTGCATTTATGCCATTGTATGCATAGGCTGACAGATGAACCAAGCCCCTTGTCTTTTTCTTTCAACCATCTGTGTTTCCCTTTTATAAAGTCTTGACATAATATTTCACATAATATCCCTCTATACTTTCATATTTTGGCTTTTGTTTTCGAAAGATGTGCGTATTCGTGTATATATATATATAATATATTTGATGAATGTTTGCGTACGTGTGCAAAATGTTGTGTATTTGTAGATTCCTTCAGGCCAAAGAAGAGCTGAAGCAGTTGCGGCTCCCAGGTTTTTTGTACAGCGATGTGCCTCACTTGGCTTCCACGGTTCCATACTTTAGCATGGAGGAGGACGAAGTGTCCGATGAGGGAATCCATCTGATTGTCTGTGTCCATGGACTAGATGGTAAATACTATCTGTTAGTCTGTTTTATATTATTAATAATGTGTTTAGAAAGAAAAAAATAGCCACGTGCTTGAGGATAAAGGAGAATGTTATTGGCTAGAGGAAATAATCTTCCTCAGCCCCCAGTACTGTATGTTCACTCCCAGGCGTGCTGTTAGCTGGAAGTAGGCCAGCAGAAAGGCTGAATAGAACAGGATGGTGCCCAAAACTGATTGCTCTCTGATTTTCTGTAATTTTGTGAATAAATGGGCTTTGCGGTGTTAGCAAATTACATTGGTTGCCTCCTCTGATGCATGATGTGCAGGACCATTCAGGTGGAACAAAATGTACAAGAAAATTGATTTTGCTCTTTCTATTTCTATTGCAGGTAATAGCGCTGACCTTCGGCTAGTAAGAACATACATAGAACTTGGACTTCCCGGTGGGCGAAAAGATTTCCTTATGTCAGAGAGGAACCAGGTGCAGCTCGAAACATTCATCTTGTTTATGGATAATTTATACAAGATTCATAAAACTGCTGAGAATGTTTTTGTTCTTTAACACCTCAGCTTCTATTTGCCCAAACCTAGATAAAGTAGCCACAGGTATAAGGGTAGATGTGTTGCAGTGCTGGGAAGTGTTATGTTACAGGGGCACTGTTAGTAGTGATATACAATAAAATGTAACTACACTGATCACTCACAGCACAGATCAGAACCGCTCGGAGTATGGAGCCATTGATTTCCTATCGAGCCATTACACCACTGTGCATATGTTCATGATGGAGCTTCAGCCCTGAGGTTTCAGTGATTGGCAGGCGGGTTTTGGTGTTGGACTCCCACTGATATGCAGGTGTTATAAAGGGCTTAAATATATTAAAAGATTGCAAAAAATGTAGTTACACTTTTAAAGGGAATCTAGGTTTTTGCTACCCTGTCTGAGTTTCCTTGATGTAAGGGCTAAGACCCTGATTTTCATCGATGTGTCACTTATTCGGCTGCTTTATGTAATTTTGATAAAATCGCTGTTTTATCAGTTCCTGCTGAGCTCTATATCACAGAATTCACAACACTGATCGTCAGCCTTCTGTATACACTGTGTATTAGGCAGACAGCCAATCTGTGATGGGGACGGGTTATACAGAGCTCATGAATATGGAGGACTACCTGGCTGCTGATAAAACAGTGATCTTCTCAAAATTACTGCAAGCAGCCCTGTAAGTGACACATCACTGCAACCAGGGTCTCTATCTGCACATTATACTGCCCTCAGATTAGGTGGAAAAAATAGTGACCTATTCCTTTGAAGTAGCTATCCACAATTGTTTGTTTTATAAAAATGAGCCCAAAAATGTTTACTAACTTATTGCTGCCATGGTATTCCTTCAGTACTGCTGCACGAGTACTGCATTGGTATCCTGGCGGCATCTTCCTGCATGTGACCACTGCAGCCAATCACTAGTCGCTGTGGCTAATGACTGGCTGTAGTTCTCACATATCTATGTAACCCTTTAAGTCATTTTTATAGACTAACATTTATATGTGAAATATATATGACAGCCATATAAATACTTCCATAATCATGATGAATAATAAAAGTTCCAAGAAATTGATTTATCTTCACACCGACGTCAAGGTTTCCTCCTGTTGGGTTCTTGCTTCTTTTGAGAAGAACAGTGTACCTGCTATTCTGCCCAGTGAAAAGTCATACAGTTCAGTTGCAATTCATTATAAAATATCGTAGATATTATTATTATTATGTCATAGATCTTGTGAAAATGGACACCTTAGTGGCATTGTGAACAGAGCTCATACTTTTGTGTAAAAATATATCCAAGCATGATTGTAAGACCCAGAACAGAAGTGGACACCAAGCTGAAAGGAGAAAATGTACATGAATCTTCTGTTTTCTCTGCAGAATGATACATTTGCTGACTTTGATTCAATGACAGATCGTCTCCTAGATGAAATTATACAGTATATCCAGATCTACAATCTAGCCATTTCCAGGATCAGGTAAGAAGCAAGATGTAGTCAAGATTATATCACAATAATTATCCAGCTGTGTTGGATTGCTTGACTTACAGGGAGAAGTGGCCATGTACTGCCAGGCTCATGGCTACAAAGTCTTAGAGGGAACAATGACCATGTACTGCCAGGCTCATGGCTACAAAGGCTTAGTGGGAACAGTGGCCATGTACTGCCAGGCTCATGGCTACAAAGTCTTAGAGGGAACAATGACCATGTGCTGCCAGGCTCATGGCTACAAAGTCTTAGAGGGAACAATGACCATGTACTGCCAGGCTCACTGGCTAAAAAGGCTTAGAGGGAACAGTGGCCGTGTGTTGCCAGGCTCGATGGCTACAAAGGCTTAGAGGGAACATTGGCCATGCACTGCCAGGCTCAATGGCTACAAAGGCTTAGAGGGAAAAGTGGCCATGTATTGCCAAGCTCACTGGTTATAAAGGCATAATGGATAATGTGGCCATGTACTGCCAGGCTCAATGGCTACAAAGTCTTGGAGGAAACAGTGACCATGTACTGCCAGGCTCACTGGCTACAAAGACTTAGAGGGAACAGTGGCCATGTACTGCCTGGCTCACTGGCTACAAAGGCTTACTGGAAGCAGTGGCCATGTACTGCCAGGCTCATGGCTACAAAGTCTTAGAGGGAACAATGACCATGTACTGCCAGGCTCATGGCTACAAAGGCTTAGTGGGAACAGTGGCCATGTACTGCCAGGCTCACTGGCTACAAAGGCTAAGAGGGAACAGTGGCCATGTGCTGCCAGGCTCACTGGCTACAAAGGCTAAGAGGGAACAGTGGCCATGTACTGCCAGGCTCAGTGGCTACAAAGGTTTAGAGGGAACAATGACCATGTACTGCCAGGCTCAATGGCTACAAAGGTTTAGAGGGAACAATGACCATGTACTGCCAGGCTCACTGGCTACAAAGGCTAAGAGGGAACAATGACCATGTACTGCCAGGCTCACTGGCTACAAAGGCTAAGAGGGAACAGTGGCCATGTGCTGCCAGGCTCACTGGCTATAAAGGCTTAGTGGGAACAATGACCATGTACTGGCAGGCTCAGTGGCTACAAAGGTTTAGAGGGAACAATGACCATGTTCTTGCCAGGCTCACTGGCTACAAAGGCTAAGAGGGAACAGTGGCCATGTGCTGCCAGGCTCACTGGCTATAAAGGCTTAGTGGGAACAATGACCATGTACTGCCAGGCTCAGTGGCTACAAAGGTTTAGAGGGAACAATGACCATGTACTGCCAGGCTCAATGGCTACAAAAGTTTAGAGGGAACAATGACCATGTACTGCCAGGCTCACTGGCTAAAAAGACTTAGAGGGAACAGTGGCCATGTACTGCCAGGCTCATGGCTACAAAGTCTTAGAGGGAACAATGACCATGTACTGCCAGGCTCACTGGCTAAAAAGGCTTAGAGGGAACAGTGGCCGTGTGTTGCCAGGCTCGATGGCTACAAAGGCTTAGAGGGAACATTGGCCATGCACTGCCAGGCTCAATGGCTACAAAGGCTTAGAGGGAAAAGTGGCCATGTATTGCCAAGCTCACTGGTTATAAAGGCATAATGGAAAATGTGGCCATGTACTGCCAGGCTCAATGGCTACAAAGTCTTGGAGGAAACAGTGACCATGTACTGCCAGGCTCACTGGCTACAAAGACTTAGAGGGAACAGTGGCCATGTACTGCCTGGCTCACTGGCTACAAAGGCTTACTGGAAGCAGTGGCCAGGTACTGCCAGGCTCAATGGCTATAAAGGCTTAAAGGGAACAGTGGCCATGTACTGCCTGGCTCACTGGCTACAAAGGCTTAGAGGGAACAGTCGCCATGTACTGCCAGGCTCACTGCATAGAAAGGCTGAATGGAACAGTGGCCATGTACTGCCAGACTCACTGGCTAAAAAGGCTTAGAGGGAACAGTGGCCATGTACTGCCAGGCTCACTGGCTACAAAGGCTTAGAGAAAGCAGTGGCCAGCGCCTGCCAGGCTCAGTGGCTAAAAAGGCTTAGAGGGAACAGTGGCCATGTACTGCCAGGCTCACTGGCTACAAAGGCTTAGAGAAAGCAGTGGCCAGGGCCTGCCAGGCTCAGTGGCTACAAAGGCTTAGAGGGAACAGAGGCCAGGTACTGCCAGACTCACTGGCTACAAAGGCTTAGAGAGAACAGTCGCCATGTACTGCCAGGCTCACTGCATAGAAAGGCTGAATGGAACAGTGGCCATGTACTGCCAGACTCACTGGCTACAAAGGCTTAGAGAGAACAGTGGCCATGTACTGCCAGACTCACTGGCTATAAAGGCTTAGAGGGAACAGTGGCCAGGTACTCAGGCTCACTGGCTACAAAGGCTTAGAGGAAACTGTGGCCAGGTACTGCTGGACTCACTGGCTACAAAGGCTTAGAGGAAACTGTGGCCAGGTACTGCTGGACTCACTGGCTAAAAAGGCTTAGAGGGAACAGTGGCTATGTACTGCCAGACTCACTGGCTACAAAGGCTTAGAGGGAACAGTGGCCATATACTGCCAGGCTCAGTGGCTACAAAGGCTTAGAGGGAACAGTGGCTATGTACTGCCAGGCTCACTGGCTACAAAGGCTTAGAGTGAACAGTGGTCATGTACTGCCAGGCTCACTGGCTACAAAGGCTTAGAGTGAACAGTGGTCATGTACTGCCAGGCTCACTGGCTACAAAGGCTTAGAGGAAACTGTGGCCAGGTACTGCTGGACTCACTGGCTAAAAAGGTTTAGAGGGAACAGTGGCCATATACTGCCAGGCTCACTGCATAGAAAGGCTGAATGGAACAGTGGCCATGTACTGCCAGACTCACTGGCTGCAAAGGCTTAGAGGGAACAATCGCCATGTACTGCGAGGCTCACTGGCTACAAAGGCTTAGAGGGAACAGTGGCCATATACTGCCAGGCTCACTGCATAGAAAGGCTGAAAGGAACAGTGGCCATGTACTGCCAGGCTCAATGGCTACAAAAGCTTAGAGGGAACAGTCGCCATGTACTGCGAGGCTCACTGGCTACAAAGGCTTAGAGGGAACAGTGGCCATACACTGCCAGGCTCACTGCATAGAAAGGCTGAATGGAACAGTGGCCATGTACTGCCAGGCTCACTGGCTACAAAGGCTTAGAGGGAACAGTGGCCAGGTACTGCCAGACTCACTGGCTACAAAGGCTTAGAGTGAACAGTGGCCAGGTACTGCCAGGCTCACTGGCTACAAAGGCTTAGAGTGAACAGTGGCCAGGTACCGCCAGGCTCACTGGCTACAAAGGCTTAGAGGGAACAGTGGCCAGGTACTGCCAGACTCACTGGCTACAAAGGCTTAGAGTGAACAGTGGCCAGGTACTGCCAGGCTCACTGGCTACAAAGGCTTAGAGGAAACTGTGGCCAGGTACTGCTGGACTCACTGGCTACAAAGGCTTAGAGGGAACAGTGGCCAGGTACTGCCAGACTCACTGGCTACCAAAATTTAGAGGGAACAGTGGCCTTATACTGCCATGCTCACTGTATAGAAAGGCTGAGTGGAACAACGGCCATGTGCTGACATACTCACTGGGTAGAAAGGCATAGATGGAAAAATGGACAGGTACCAACAAGTTCACTTGTATATAAGCATAGACAAAACAGTGGCCAGGTACCATCATGCTCTGCTCACTAGCTACAAAGGCTTAGAGGGAACAGTAGCTTGTTGCTTAAGGGGATTTTCCCATCTTAAGACGTGATGACATATCTCCGTTTATGATCTGTGGGATTCTGATTTCTATGATCTGAAGCACCTTAACTGTTTTCCCCTGGATTAAGGAAACCTGGCTGTGACATATTGATAACTACATTATGTTTTGTAAAACTTTGATGAGTATGGTTTCTTTCTGTGTGTGTAATGATGTTTCTTTGCTGTCTAGTTTTATAGGTCACTCCTTAGGAAACCTAATCATACGGTCGGTTCTTTCAAGACCGAGATTTAAATGCTACCTTGGCAAGCTGCACACTTTCCTCTCGTTATCTGGTCCACACTTAGGTACCTTGTACAACAGCAGTGCCCTTGTTAATACAGGTGAGACTAGACTAGACGAATTGTGAAATTTGATAATATTGAGTTGAAAGTCATTCAATTTAGTGATTTTTCTCAAAGAATGTTATGGTGAGACAGCAATTTACTGTCCCTCTTGGCCCGTTAACTTACTGTCGCTGATGTACCTTATTCTGTGGTTATGAGAAACTCTGTATTTGCACTGTTTGCCTGTACCAGATGTCAGCTGTGTTATACACCCAGCACTTGCCTCTAACAGCAGTGACTCTGACTGCTACTGTTAACTGCTTAAATGCTGTTGTCAATCTCTGACAGCTTTATTTTAATAGCATGAGTATGGTGGGACACCTATTGCCCTCCACTGCCTGTAGAAGGTCAACTCGGTGCCATCTTAGTACTGCTGTGAACTCCAAATCACTGAAACTATTGTTGACCTATCCCCAATTTTGGATTGCTCACTGACAAAGGGATGAAACTTAAGTTTTATCTCTTTGGCTACTATGAACTCCAGCCATATGATGAGCTTCATAAAAACCTTATATATCACTATATACTACAATACTAAAGTATTTCATTATATAGAACAAGTGATCAAATAAAGTTATTAGGATAGATGCAGTGAAGAAAAAAAAATAGATGAACTTCAACATTTCCATTATTTAGTTGTCACACTTTCCCCAAATCCAATAAAAACGCTTTATGCAACCCCAAAAATGTTGTCCCTTTATGTCCGTTTGTTACTCAAAAAACAAGGTATGGGTCATAGAAAATGGCGACTGAGACCAAATCTTTGAGTATAATTTTTTTTTTTCTTCAAAGTTAAACATTTTTTTTTTCACCGCCTAAATAATAAAATGGGTGTATAAGTTTAGTGTTGCCATATTCATACTAACTTGAAGAACCATGATGAAAGGTCATTTTTACCACACTGGTAACAAAGTAAAAACCAATCCCTGAAAGCAATGATGGAGTTCTTTTTTTCCCCATGTTTCAGTACATTTTATGGTAAAATGAATGGTGTCCTTCAAAACTACAACTGTCTCTCCAAAAAAAAACAGCTCATACAGCTATGTCAGTGGAAAAATAAAAAATTATAACGCAGAATGGGGAGGAAAAAATGAAATGACAAAAAACAATGTTTGGCAGACATTACTGTGGTATACAGCGGGTGAAATCAATATTGAACACATCACAAACTTTCTTAGTAAATATTTCTAAAGGTGCTATTGACATGAAATTCTCACCAGATGTCAGTAACAACCCATCCAATCCACACAGGCAAAGAAATCAAACCATAGATATCCATATATTATGTGCAATGAGAAATTAAACATCAAAAAAGAATTGAACACATGAAGAGAGGTACAAAAAGCCATGGAAAGTCATGACACCAGCTGAAATCTATCAGTACTAAGAACACAATCGGCAATATACTACGTCACTGGGCAATATACTACGTGGCTGGGCAATATACTACGTGGCTGGGCAATATACTACGTGGCTGGGCAATATACTATGTGGCTGGGCAATATACTACGTGGCTGGGCAATATACTACGTGGCTGGGCAATATACTACGTGGGCTGTGCAATATACTACGTCACTGGGCAATATACTACATCACTGGGCAATATACTACGTCGCTGGGCAATATACTACGTGGCTGGGCAATATACTACGTCACTGGGCAATATACTACGTGGCTGGGCAATATACTACGTGGGCTGTGCAATATACTACGTCACTGGGCAATATACTACATCACTGGGCAATATACTACGTCGCTGGGCAATATACTACGTGGCTGGGCAATATACTACGTCACTGGGCAATATACTACGTGGCTGGGCAATATACTACGTGGACATACATATTCTAGAATACCCGATGCGTTAGAATCGGGCCACCATCTAGTGGATAATGAAGATGAAACGAGGGTGGACATTTCAGCAAGACAATGATTTGAAAAACACAGCCAAGAAACTGTCAATTGGTTTCAGAGAAAGAAAATAAAGCTGCTTCAGCCAATCACCTGACCTGAATCCAATAGAAAATTTATGGAAGGAACTAAAATGCAGAGTTCATAGAAGGATCCCTCAGAACCTTCAGGATTTGAAGTGTGTGTGGAAGAATGGGCCAAAATGGCACCTGAGTAATGCATGCGACTAATTTCTCCATACAGGAGGCATCTTGAACCTGTCATCACCAACAAAGGCTTTTGTATGATGTATTTAATAAATTTCACTAAGCATGATCAATATTTTTGCCCTGTGTCATTTCTCATTATTAAGCATAACTTAAAGGGGTTGTCCACTACTTTCAATTAACCCCCCAATGTACCCCCCCGGGGCCCCTAATGAATTGTGCCATTACCTTCTGTTGACGTTTTCGCCTGTGAGCGGCGCTATTCCTCCTGCTGAGTCCAGGTCACATGACCCCCAGACTGCAGCCGCCGCTCATTTCCGCCGACGTCACGTCAATTTCCAGGCTCTGAAAATTGACGTGACGTCAGCAGCAGGCGTGACCAGCCCCCACAGTCAGCAGTCACTCAGCAAGAGTGACTGGGCTGTGGGCGGTGCTGGGGGCTGCCTGCAGGGCTGTGCTGGGGGCGGGCGGGGCTGTGTGTGCTCACTGCTCAGTGCTGGGATCATGATGTGTGGCTGGGCTGTGTGCTTCGGTCGCCGGGGGTCTGCCGGTGCATGTGCCCGCCGGCGCCGGTGTTTCTGCCCGCCGGTGCCGGTGCTTGTGCCCGCCGGTGCCGGTGCTTGTGCCCGCCGGTGCCGGTGCTTGTGCCCGCCGGCGCCGGTGCTTGTGACCGCCGGCGCCGGTGCTTGTGACCGCCGGCGCCGGTGCTTCTGCCCGCCGGCGCTGTGCGTGTGTGTGCCGGCGCTGTGTGTGCGTGTGCCGACGCTGTGCGTGTGTGTGTGTGCCGGCGCTGTGCGTGTGTGTGCAGGCATCGTCCGATGGGACTACAAGTCCCATCGGGCTCTGCCTGCTACACTGACAGTGAGTGACACATTAGCCAATGATGGGACAGTAGTAGTCCCATCATCCGGCTAATGTGTTGAATGTAAAAAAAAAAAAAAAACACAGTACATACTGTCATGAATCCCCAATGGCTAGGGATAGCACAGGACAAGCAAAGTACAAATAGATAACGGACGAGCTCTAGGGTGATGGAACCTGGGCTGACCGCTGCCCTACGCCTGACAAACGCAACTAGAGATAGCCAGGGAGCGTGCCTACGTTGGTTCTAGACGCCACGCACCAGCCTAAGAGCTAACTAGTACTGCAGAGAAAATAAAGACCTCACTTGCCTCCAGAGGAATGAACCCCAAAAGATATAGTTGCCCCCTCACATGTATTGACGGTGAAATGAGAGGAAGGCACACACATAGAGATGATATATATAGTTTTAGCAAATAGAGGCCCGCTGTAAACTAGAAAGCAGAACGATACAAAAGGGGACTGAGCGGTCAGCAAAAATCCCTAATCAAAAAAACCATCCTGAGATTACAAGAACCCATGTGCCAACTCATGGCACATGGGGAGAACCTCAGTCCACTAGAGCTACCAGCTAGCATAGAGACATAATAAGCAAGCTGGACAAAAAACCAAACAACTGAAAATCAGCACTTAGCTTATCCTGAAAGATCTGGGAGCAGGTAGGCAGGAACCAAACAGAGCACATCTGAATACATTGATAGCCGGCAAGGGAATGACAGAAAGGCCAGGTAAAATAGGAAACACCCAGCCTCTGATGGACAGGTGGTAACCAAAGGCCGCAACCCACCAAAGTCACCCAGTACCAGCAGTAACCACCAGAGGGAGCCCACAAACAGAATCCACAACAGTACCCCCCCCCTTGAGGAGGGGTCACCGAACCCTCACGAGAACCCCCAGGGCGATCAGGGTGAGCTCTATGGAAGGCGCGGACCAAATCAGTCGCATGAACATCGGAGGCGACCACCCAGGAATTATCCTCCTGACCATAACCCTTCCACTTAACCAAATACTGGAGTTTGCGTCTGGAAACACGAGAATCCAAGATCTTCTCAACAACATACTCCAATTCTCCCTCCACCAGCACCGGAGCAGGAGGCTCAACCGAAGGAACAACGGGCACCTCATACCTCCGCAACAATGACCGATGGAACACATTATGAATAGCAAACGATGCTGGGAGATCCAAACGAAAAGATACAGGGTTAAGAATCTCCGAGATCCTATAAGGACCGATGAACCGAGGCTTGAACTTAGGAGAAGAGACCTTCATAGGGACAAAACGAGAAGACAACCACACCAAATCCCCAACAAGAAGTCGGGGACCCACGCGGCGACGGCGATTAGCAAACTGCTGAGTCTTCTCCTGAGATAACTTCAAATTGTCCACCACCTGATTCCACTCCAGGACAATCCGAAGACTCCACCTGACCAGAGGAAAAACGAGGATGAAACCCCGAATTACAAAAAAAAGGAGAGACCAACGTGGCAGAACTAGCCCGATTATTAAGAGCAAATTCGGCCAGTGGCAAAAAAGCAACCCAGTCATCTTGATCAGCAGAAACAAAACACCTCAAATAAGTTTCCAAGGTCTGATTAGTTCACTCCGTTTGGCCATTCGTCTGAGGATGGAATGCAGACGAGAAAGACAAATCAATGCCCATCTTGGCACAAAACGTCCGCCAAAATCTAGACACAAACTGGGATCCCCTGTCAGAAACGATATTCTCCGGAATCCCATGCAAACGGACCACGTTCTGAAAAAATAAAGGGACCAACTCAGAGGAGGAGGGCAACTTAGGCAAGGGCACCAAATGAACCATCTTAGAAAAGCGGTCACACACAACCCAGATAACGGACATTTTCTGTGAAACCGGAAGATCAGAAATAAAATCCATGGAAATGTGCGTCCAAGGCCTCTTCGGGATGGGCAAGGATAACAACAACCCACTGGCCCGAGAACAGCAAGGCTTAGCTCGAGCACACACTTCACAAGACTGCACAAAGGTACGCACATCCCTAGACAAGGAAGGCCACCAAAAAGACCTGGCCACCAAGTCTCTAGTACCAAATATTCCAGGATGACCAGCCAACACAGAAGAATGGACCTCGGAGATGACTCTACTGGTCCAATCATCCGGAACAAACAGTCTTTCTGGTGGACAACGATCCGGTTTATCCACCTGAAACTCCTGCAATGCACGTCGCAAGTCTGGGGATACGGCGGACAATATTACCCCATCCCTAAGGATACCAGTAGGCCCAGAGTCTCCAGGAGAGTCAGGCACAAAACTCCTGGAAAGAGCATCTGCCTTCACATTCTTTGAACCTGGCAGGTATGAAACCACGAAATTGAAACGAGAAAAAAACAACGACCAACGAGCCTGTCTAGGATTCAAACGCCTGGCAGACTCAAGGTAAATGAGATTCTTGTGATCAGTCAAGACCACCACACGATGTTTAGCACCCTCAAGCCAATGACGCCACTCCTCAAATGCCCACTTCATGGCCAAAAGCTCCCGATTACCCACATCATAATTGCGCTCGGCGGGCGAGAATTTTCTAGAGAAGAATGCACATGGCTTCATCACCGAGCCATTAGAACTTCTCTGTGACAAAACCGCCCCCGCTCCAATCTCGGAAGCATCAACCTCAACCTGAAAAGGAAGTGAAACATCTGGTTGACACAACACAGGAGCAGAAGAAAACCGGCGCTTAAGTTCCTGAAAGGCCTCCACGGCCGCAGGAGACCAATCAGCAACATCAGCACCCTTTTTAGTCAAATCAGTCAAAGGTTTGACAATACTGGAAAAATTAGCAATGAACCGACGATAAAAATTAGCAAACCCCAAGAACTTCTGAAGGCTCTTAACAGATGTAGGTTGTGTCCAGTCACAAATAGCCTGAACCTTGACGGGATCCATCTCAATAGTAGAAGGAGAAAAAATGTACCCCAAAAAAGAAATCTTCTGGACTCCGAAGAGACACTTTGAACCCTTCACAAACAGAGAATTGGCCCGCAGAACCTGAAACACCTTCCTGACCTGTAGAACATGAGGCTCCCAGTCATCAGAAAACACCAAAATATCATCCAAATACACAATCATAAACTTATCCAGATATTCACGGAAAATATTGTGCATAAAGGACTGAAAGACTGACGGAGCATTGGAGAGCCCAAAGGGCATTACCAAATACTCAAAATGGCCCTCAGGCGTATTAAATGCGGTTTTCCACTCATCACCCTGTTTTATCCGCACCAGATTATACGCACCGTGAAGATCTATCTTAGTGAACCACCTAGCCCCCTTAATGCGAGCAAACAAATCAGTTAATAATGGCAATGGATACTGGTATTTGACTGTAATCTTATTCAGAAGGCGATAATCTATACAAGGCCTCAGGGAACCATCTTTTTTTGCCACGAAAAAGAAACCTGCTCCCAGAGGGGACGAAGATGGACGAATATGTCCCTTTTCCAAGGACTCCTTAATATAATTCCACATAGCAGTATGCTCTGGCAGTGACAGATTAAATAAACGACCCTTAGGGAACTTACTGCCAGGAATCAATTCTATAGCACAGTCACACTCTCTATGAGGAGGGAGCGAATTGAGCTTAGGCTCCTCAAAAACATCCCTATAGTCAGACAAAAACGCAGGGATCTCAGAAGGAGTAGATGAAGCGATCATCATCATGAACCCCCTGACATCCCCAGCTTAACACAGACATTGTTTTCCAGTCCAGGACAGGATTATGAGTTTGTAACCATGGCAGACCAAGCACTAGTACATCATGTAAATTATACAGTACAAGGAAGCGAATCACCTCCTGATGAACGGGAGTCATGCGCATGGTCACTTGTGTCCAATACTGCGGTTTATTCATAGCCAATGGTGTAGAGTCAATTCCCTTCAGAGGAATAGGAACTTCCAGAGGCTCCAGACTAAAACCGCAGCGTTTAGCAAATGACCAATCCATAAGACTCAGGGCAGCGCCCGAATCCACATAGGCATCGACGGAAATGGAAGACAGTGAAAAAATCAGAGTCACAGACAAAATGAACTTAGGCTGCAGAGTACCAATGGCAAAAGATTTATCAACCCTTTTTGTGCGTTTAGAGCATGCTGATATAACATGAGCTGAATCACCACAATAAAAATACAATCCATTTTTCCGCCTATAATTTTGCCGTTCACTTCTGGACTGAATTCTATCACATTGCATAGTCTCAGGTGCCTGTTCAGAAGACACCGCCAACTGGTGCACGGGTTTGCGCTCCCGTAAACGCCGATCAATCTGAATGGCCATAGCCATAGACTCATTCAGACCTGTAGGCGTAGGGAACCCCACCATAATATCCTTAATGGCCTCAGAAAGACCATTTCTGAAGTTTGCAGCCAGGGCGCACTCATTCCACTGAGTAAGCACCGACCATTTCCGAAATTTTTGACAATATATTTCCGCTTCATCATGCCCCTGAGAGAGGGCTAATAAAGCCTTTTCAGCCTGAATCTCTAGGTTAGGTTCCTCATAGAGCAATCCCAATGCCAGAAAAAACGCATCCACACTGAGCAATGCAGGATCCCCTGGTGCCAATGCAAATGCCCAATTCTGAGGGTCGCCCCGCAGGAAAGATATTACAATCTTGACCTGTTGAGCAGGGTCTCCAGAGGAGCGAGATTTTAAAGAAAGAAACAATTTACAATTGTTCCTGAAATTCAGGAAGGTAGATCTATCTCCAGAAAAGAACTCTGGAATAGGAATTCTAGGTTCAGACATGGGAGTGTGAACAACAAAATCCTGTATGTTTTGAACTTTTGCCGCGAGATTACTCAGGCTGGAAGCCAAACTCTGGACATCCATGTTAAACAGCCAAGATCAGAGCCATTCAAGGGTTAAAAGGAGGTAAGAAGCAGCTAGACAGCAATTAAGGGCTAGGCAGCAAAACTCTGAAGGGGAAAAAAAAAAAAAAAAAAAAAATTCCCTTAAACACTTCTTTTTCTCCTGCTTCAGCCCAAACAATTAACACTTTGTGGGCCGGCTATACTGTCATGAATCCCCAATGGCTAGGGATAGCACAGGACAAGCAAAGTACAAATAGATAACGGACGAGCTCTAGGGTGATGGAACCTGGGCTGACCGCTGCCCTACGCCTGACAAACGCAACTAGAGATAGCCAGGGAGCGTGCCTACGTTGGTTCTAGACGCCACGCACCAGCCTAAGAGCTAACTAGTACTGCAGAGAAAATAAAGACCTCACTTGCCTCCAGAGGAATGAACCCCAAAAGATATAGTTGCCCCCTCACATGTATTGACGGTGAAATGAGAGGAAGGCACACACATAGAGATGATATATATAGTTTTAGCAAATAGAGGCCCGCTGTAAACTAGAAAGCAGAACGATACAAAAGGGGACTGAGCAGTCAGCAAAAAACCCTAATCAAAAAAACCATCCTGAGATTACAAGAACCCATGTGCCAACTCATGGCACATGGGGAGAACCTCAGTCCACTAGAGCTACCAGCTAGCATAGAGACATAATAAGCAAGCTGGACAAAAAACCAAACAACTGAAAATCAGCACTTAGCTTATCCTGAAAGATCTGGGAGCAGGTAGGCAGGAACCAAACAGAGCACATCTGAATACATTGATAGCCGGCAAGGGAATGACAGAAAGGCCAGGTAAAATAGGAAACACCCAGCCTCTGATGGACAGGTGGAAACCAAAGGCCGCAACCCACCAAAGTCACCCAGTACCAGCAGTAACCACCAGAGGGAGCCCACAAACAGAATCCACAACAACATACATACATACATACACACCATGCGACGACATGCACCATGTGGCGACCTGCACCATGTGATGACATGCGCCATGCGACGACATGCACCATGCGACAACATGCACCATGCGACGACATGCAACAACATGCACCATGCTGCGACATGCACCATGCGACATGCACCATGCGACGACATGCACATGCGTCGACATGCACCATGCGTCGACATGCGCCATGCGTCAACATGCACCATGCGTCAACATGAGACATGCACCATGCGACGACATGCAACACACACCATGCGACGACATGCACCATGCATCGACATGCACCATGCGTCGACATGCACCATGCATCAACATGCACCATGCGTCAACATGCACCATGCGTCAACATGCACCATGCGACATGCACCATGCGACGACATGCACATGCGTCAACATGCGACATGCACCATGCGTCGACATGCGCCATGCGTCAACATGAGACATGCACCATGCGACGACATGCAACACGCACCATGCGACGACATGCACCATGCATCGACATGCACCATGCGTCGACATGCACCATGCGTCGACATGCACCATGCATCAACATGCACCATGCGTCGACATGCACCATGCGACGACATGCGCCATGCGACAACATGCGACATGCACCATGCGACGACATGCAACATGTGACATGCGACATGAAACATGCCACATACAGTACGTACATACAACAGACATACAGTACATATAACATAGATTACATACTCACCATCACTTGTCACTTTGATCCCCGAAGCCATTGTCATCTGTAAAAAATATTAAAATAATAAACAAACACTATACTCCCTGATCCGCAGAAATCCAATTAAAACGAGTGTCCCACGACGATCTCCCGTGGAGAGCAGGAGCCTCTGCTGATGCAACCACTCTCCAGGGGCTCCAGGAACACAATGAGGGGAGGAAGGTATCCTTCCACAATGTATTCCCCACAATGTATTCCTACACCCCTGTGAGAAAATAGTCCCTAGTCTCACTTTATGGCATGCTGTATGAGAAAGTTCCCACGCAGCTTTTTGCCATAAAGTGAGACCAGTGAACTTTAGTAACCTCACTAAACCAATGTCACTGTTCTATAGGGGAGATCGTCGTGGGACACTCGTTATTAATTGGACTACAGCGGACATGTAGTATACGGTTTATTATTTTACTTTTTTGCAGGTGCTGGAGTGTGGTAAGTATGGTTAAATGAAGAATATTAAAATACTTTTTCCTAATGTGTGTGTGTTTCATTAACCCTTTTTTAGTATTGGATTAATAATGGATAGGCGTCTTATTGACGCCTCTCCGTTATTAACCCGGCTTAATGTCACCTTACAATAGCAAGGTGACATTAACCCCTTATTACCCCATATCCCACCGCTACACGGGAGTGGGACTGAAATACATGGCACTTTAATACGTGGCACTGAAATACGTGGCACGTGGCACTTACGTACGTGGCACTGAAATATGTGGCACGTGGCACTGAAATATGTGGCACTTACATAGGTGGCATTTAAATCCGTGGCACTTAAATCCGTGGCACTTACATACATCGCACTTGCATACATGTCACTTAAATACGTGGCACGTGGCACTTACATACGTGGCACTTATATACGTGGCACGTGGCACTTACATACGTGGCACTTATATACGTGGCACTGAAATAGGTGGCACTTAAATCCGTGGCACTGAAATACGTGTCACGTGGCACATACGTGGCACTTACATACGTGGCACTTAAATCCGTGGCACTTAAATCCGTGGCACTTACATACGTGGCACTTACATACGTGGCACTGAAATACGTGGCACATACGTGGCACTTACATACGTGGCACTTACATACGTGGCACTTACATACGTGGCACTTACATACGTGGCACTTACATACGTGGCACTTACATACGTGGCACTTATATACGTGGCACTTATATACGTGGCACTGAAATACGTGGCACTGAAATATCGTGGCACTATGACTGTCAGAAAATGTTCATTAAACGGTTAGGGGTGAGGTTAGGGGTAGGGTTAGGGTTTGGATCCCTTTATCACCCTGATGGTGGTGGGTGTTTTTTCAGTTTTTTTTCTATAAAAACGCATCATCGGTGAGGGTGGAAGATATGGTTATCGCAATCCCAGTGATGACATAACCAAAGTAAAGACCATAAATATAAAGTAATGGACAAGTACTGAACAATCCCTTTAATATATGATACTAAAACTGTTTTGAATCTATAAAATGCACAGTGTAGACTACAGTCTACAAATCTGTAATTTCTCAGTGTGAATGCAGATTTTTGGTTACTCATATTACACTCAGAGAGTGAATACAAGGATGTGATTTGAATACTCCCAATGTTGTCACCACGGTTTCTCTCACGGAGAATTTGTGTCAGTGTCATTATGTGAACCCTGTGGACAATCAGTGGCTGCTTCACTGTCTTCGCCTTAGGAAGAAGTGGCTTACATTTGGTAATTCTTAAAAAAAATGCAGCAACACTCACTTCCTACAGATATAAGAGTTTGCTTAGAAGGTGGTGAGAGTGATGCGGCCACTGATTGACCACAGGTACAATCGCTGCGAGACACCGCACCGACACTATTGGAACGTGCAGGCACTGGAATCTAGTAAACATACAGACTGAGAGGGGGTTGTTAGAATAGTGGACAAACCCTTCAAAGTTCTATATGTATGTATATATCACTGCAACAAAATATTAAAGTGTATGTATATGAATAAATAATTTATTCCATACATACACATAGAAGTATATATTGGTGTGTATATAAAAGGTGTGATCGCATATTGGTGCAATCTGTGCAGCTAAAATGCAATGGGGGCCATTTCTACCTCGAAAGCAGGTGGAATTGTGACTTAGGATGAGCTGTTATTTCTGCAAATGGCCCATATATTGTTTCTGAAACTGGGGCCTCTCCTGTATATGAGCACAAATAGTGTAAAATAAGAACACACATAATATATATACATGCACACAAGCGTATGTAGATGGACACATATAACCACACATGTACTGTGTAATTTACATATCTAAGACATATACGCAGTAGGATCTCTTTACAGTATATCATATGTATACTAAACTATATATACTATGAAATAGATGAGAAAGAAAAAAAGCTAAAAGCTTGATCACCATGGTTGTGCAGTTCTTGGTGCTGCTTTACAGCTTGTGACCAAGATGTGACCTCTCCTCATCAGCCTGAAGAGAGAGGAGGGAGAGGAGGGAGGGGTTGGGTGTGTTTTGGAGTGGGTGTGCTAAGTTCGGGCTTAGAGGACAGTGCAAAGCATCATGGAACTTGTAGTATTAGGGCACAATAAGGAAGTAGTCGATTAACCCCATGAGAGCTGAATCCAGCACTGAAGATGTGCTGCTACAGCATGATAACAGGTAATATTGTTAAAATAAACACAGTAGATGTTTTCAGTGGCACATAATAGCAAGATTTATGAAAAAAAAACAAAAACTTTATAGTAGTGGACAACTTCTTTAATTTATCGACATCTATGGTTTATTTCTTTAAGGTACCTTCACACTAAACGACTTTGCAACGAGAACGACAACGATCCGTGACGTTGCAGCGTCCTGGATAGCGATATCGTTGTGTTTGACACACAGCAGCTATCTGGATCCTGCTGTGATATCGCTGGTCATTGCTGAAAGTCCAGAACTTTATTTGGTCGTCAGATCGGCGTGTATCGTCGTGTTTGACAGCAAAAGCAACGATGCCAGCAATGTTTTACAATGGTAACCAGGGTAAATATCGGGTTACTAAGCGCAGGGCCGCGCTTAGTAACCCGATATTTACCCTGGTTACCATTGTAAAAGTAAAAAAAAAAACACTACATACTCACCCTCTGATGTCTGTCACGTCCCCCGGCGTCCGCGCTGCTGCTCAGAGCTGAATGTGTCAGTGCCGGCCGTAAAGCAAAGCACAGCGGTGACATCACCGCTGTGCTTTAGGGCCGGCGCTTACACAGTGCAGGGAAGCTGAAGGCGAGGGACGCGACAGACACGGCAATGTAAGTATGTAGTGTTTGGGTTTTTTTACATTTACTCTGATAACCAGGGTAAACATCGGGTTACTAAGCGCGGCCCTGCGCTTAGTAACCCGATGTTTACCCTGGTTACCTGGGGACTTCGGCATTGTTGGTCGCTGGAGAGCTGTCTGTGTGACAGCTCTCCAGCGACCACACAGCAACGCTGCAGCGATCGGCATCGTTGTCGATATCGCTGCAGCGTCACTTAATGTGACGGTACCTTTACCTTTGTGGATTAAATGGGTTGTTACGGACATCTGTGATAATTTCTTGTCATTGGCACCTTTAGAAATATATTGACTTAGAAAATTGGTGGTTTTCTATACTTATTTCACATGCTTATACACAACACAAATGGATCCAGAGAACCACAACTGAGTATAATCCAAAAGAATTTTATTACAGAATATCAAACAAAAAATTATAGAAACAATAAAATGAGAACCACAGGAAGCCAATAATAAGGACACAAAATGCCCAGCACACCAAGTCACTACTGATACTATAAATATAAGTACTGAATCAATGCCATGTGAGGTGCATAGAAACAGGCTAGACAAACTGTCCGTGCGACTGTTTTTTAAGGTGAATAGATAACTTAATAAACCCCACTTAAATGAGTAAAGTGCATAGTGCATAAAAGGCCTAAACAGACCATAAGAATGCAAAGAGTAAATTGACAAATAGAGGCATGATATACTTACTAAGTAGACCTGGGTGCTGATGGCAAATTGGTCCCTGCCGCCCCAACGCACGTTTCGTCGAGACTTCTTCAGGAGGCGTGCATTGGGGAGGGGGTTCCAACTATTTAAACACACACTGACCAATAAGAACAAACGATTCCTAATTGCAGGGATATTACAGACCATATCGTGGGCGCACAGCCCACTGCCGTTACGTCATGTCCGGTATCACCGGCGCATGCGTCATCTCCATAGCAACCGGATGGGCCATCACGGGAGCGGCCGTGGAGCGCAAGCACAAAGTGCGACGGCGTCCGTGTGCAGCGCGCCGGGTGCCGCCCACACAATGGCCCGGCGCCACAGAAGCGGCGCATGCGCACACCGGACACGAAGGGACTTTAGCTGGAGAGGCTCAGAATGAATAGGTACAAATATTATACAGTGACCATATACTAATAGTGGTAATAGTTGTGAATGAGTGCAGATACTATACAGTGATCGCATGCTAAAAGTGCAGATACTACAGCGTATCAATTTTTGTCAGGCAACATAATCCTAACACTTAACAAAATGTGCAAACGTTACATGTTAATGGAAAGATAAACATTAACAATGATTATGTGACAACAATACAGACAATTATCACGTAGATATATGAAGATATACCCCTATAAACAAATATAGGAATACATGGAGATAAAAACACAGAGAGACATATATGCAAAAATACACAATAAGTGCATGATATATAAATAGAACAATACAACAATGAACAGCAATATATATGTCCAAAAAACATTAACATAAAACATATAAATATATGCACCAAGACTACAGTGCAATAACTAATATGGTGAAGAATCCAACAAATTTTGTCCACTTCGGCATTTTTGAACAAAGTTTTCTCCAGCAAGGCCGTTAAGATTTCAAAGTGCAAGGCAGGATATACAAGGCATAAACCAACTTAACTAGAATGTTAAAAACAAAGAAAGAATAAACATAAAAAATGAATATAAACAGATAAGCATAAAAACCCCCACCCCCATAAAAAACGTGTATGATGTCTTCATAGAAATGATCCAAACCCAAATCCCTCATTCAAGCCGCCTGGAGTCACTGTATTAAGTCGATATATCCAGCGGCTCTCCACCCTAGCCAGGGCTCTAAATAGGTTCTCATTTTATTGTTTCTATAATTTTTTGTTTGATATTCTGTAATAAAATTCTTTTGGATTATACTCTATTGTGGTTCTCTGGATCCATTTGTGTTGTGTATATGCTAGTTGGAGTTTTTTGGTCCGACCTACTGATGTCCTGGACATTTATGTAGTGTTTATATTATTTCACATGCTGTATATGAGGGCCTTAAAACCTGTCTATACATTTTATCTATGGATTCAATTTAATAATGTTACTAAGAACTGTTACGCTGAGTTGAGCCACTTCTTATTTATTTTATTTCCAGGATTATGGTTCATGCAGAAGTGGAAAAAGTCAGGATCACTTTTACAACTAACTTGTAGAGACCACTCTGATCCTCGTCAGACCTTCCTGTACAAGCTTAGCAAGAAACCAGGTACAAAGTGTGCAGAAAATATGTATTCCTGATTGTCTTTGGTTATGGTTCTAAAATGAAATACCGTATATACTCGAGTATAAGCTGACCCCCTTAATTTTGCCACAAAAAACTGGGAAAGCTTAATGACTCGAGTATAAGCCTAGGGTGGGAAATGTAGCAGCTACCGATAAATGTCAAAAGTAAAAATAGATACCAATAAAAGTAAAATTAATTGAGACATCAGTAGGTTAAGTGTTTTTGAATATCTATATTGAATCAGGAGCCCCATATAATGCTCCATAAAGTTTATGATGGCCCCATAAGATGCTCCATATTAAAATATGCCCCATATAATCCTGCTTAAAGGTTAATAATAGCCCCATAAGATGCTCCATAGACACATTTGCCCAATATAATGCTGCACAAATGTTGATTATGGCTCCATAAGCTGCTCCATAAAGATATTTGCCCCATATAGTGCTGCACAAACGTTATGGCCCCATAAGATACTCCATACAAACATTTGCCCCATATAATGCTGCACAAACATTAAATTAATTATGGCCCCATAAGATGCTCCATAAAGATATTTGCCCCATATAGTGCTGCACAAACGTTGATTATGGCCCTATACAGACACTTGCCTCATATAGTGCTGCACAAACGTTATGGCCCCATAAAATGCTCCATACAGACACTTGCCCCATATAGTACTGCACAAACGTTGATTATGGCCCCATACAGACACTTGCCCCATATAGTGCTGCACAAACGTTGATTATGGGTCCATCCAGACATTTGCCCCATTTGCTGTTGCTGCGATAAAAAAAAAAAAAAATAATCACATACTCACCTCTCCGTCGCTCAGGCCCCCGGCACTTTCAATATTCACCTGCTCCCCGTTCCGGCGCCGCTCCATCTTCAGCGTCTTCTGCACTGACGTTCAGGCACGCACTAACCACGTCATCGCACCCTCTGACCTGAGGGTCACTGCAAAAGACGCTGAAGACGGAGCGGCGGCTGGAACGAGGAGCAGGTGAATATCGCGCAGCGCTGCGCTCCCCTCCCCGTTATACTCACCTGTTCCTGGCGCTGTGCAGTCCCTGCTTCCCCGGCAGCTTCTTCCTGTACTGAGCGGTCACCGTTACCGCTCATTACAGTAATGAATATGCGGCTCCACCCCTATGGGAGGTGGAGCAGCATGTTCATTACTGTAATGAGCGGTACCATGTGACCGCTCTGTACAGGAAAAAGCTGGGGAGGCAGGGACCGCGCCAGGAGCAGGTGAGTATAATTAGACAGCCCCCGCTCCCCGTCCCCTGCCGAACCCTGAGTATGACTCGAGTATAAGCCAAGAGGGGGACTTTCAGCCCCAAAAATTTGCTGAAAATCTCAGCTTATACTCGAGTATATATGGTATATCACTCCCACTTTAGAAAGAATATCTAGAATGCAGATTATTATTAGGCTCAAGTGGTGATATATGAAGCAGGTTACATAAGGGCCAAAAGAAGAACTCAAGAGTTTCTCTGTTCTGAAGTTCTATCTATGGACAACATGATAAATGATGGATCTGTCATATAATGGCGCCAGACACACAGTTTTTATGCTGTGTGCACACGTTCAGGATTTTTCGCTGTTTTTCGCTAAAAAAACGCAATAAAACCGCGAAAAAACACATACATTAAGCATCCTATTAGAATGCAATCCGCAATTTTTGTGCACATGTTGCGTTTTTTTCCGCGGCGGAATTGCATTCCAGAAAAATGCGCAGCATGTTTATTCTTTGAGCGGAATCGCGGGGATTCCGCACACATAGAATGCATTGATCCACTTACTTTCCGCATGGGGCTATGTCCACCATGTGGGAAATAAGCGGATCATGTGCGGTTGGTACCAGGGTGGAGGAGAGGAGACTCTGCTCCAGGCCCTGGGAACCATATACCTGTAAAAAAAAAAAAAAAAAAAGAATTAAAATAAAAAATCGTGATTTTCTCACCTTCCGGCGTCCCCGGAAGTAAAATAGTAAAAAGTTGGTCACACTTGTCAAACACTGTTTGACAAGTTTTCCAAGCGATGCTACAGATCGCTTGAAAAACGCTAGCATTCTGCAAGCTAATTATGCTTGTAAAACGCTAGTGTTTAGCGGGAAAACGCATGCCAATTCCGCATGCGTTTTACCCGCGGCACAGTTGGAAATTTCCGCGGCAATTCCGGACGTGTGCACATAGCCTAAATGTGACATCCCGCATTTCCACTACCTGCAGTGAACCAACAGGGAAGATACACATCGGTCCTAATAATTCATTGGCTATAGAACATTGTGACACGCAGGTAAGGATTGGACTCCTTCTAATATATTACATACAGTGGGAAAAATAAGTATTTAATACACTGCCGATTTTGCAAGTTTTCCCACCTACAAAGAATGGAGAGGTCTGTAATTTTTATCGTAGATACTTCAACTGTGAGAGACAGAATCTCATGTGGAGTGGGTGCTGATAGACTTGATGGCTACTGCTTTAGGCAAAGGATCAATTGTGTAATTTCCCTTTTATTGCAGCAGTGTTGCAGATATCCATCTTCCTCCTCTATAGGAATTCTGATGCATATTCTACACATTAGTTTGACTTTTAAGCAATGATTAATATGCTGTCTTTTACCGTAGTTCTCTTTTTCAATCATTGATGCCTTTCCTTACCTCTTTGCTTTTTCTATTTTGTGTTGTCTTTTTTTAGGGCTGGAATACTTCAGAAATGTGGTTCTAGTCAGTTCTTTACAGGATCGATATGTACCTTACCACTCGGCTCGTATTGAAATGTGCAAAACGGCTCTTAAGGACAAACAGTCAGGTGCGTAGTTCTCGAGAAAGCTTAAAATTCATTGTGGCTGCCAAAGGTTAGGTACTCAATGTGCGGTGGCGGCTCCTGTCCGAAACACATGAGGTAGACAGAGGGGCCGGGGCAGGAAGGGAAGGCACTACCCCAAGACAAAAATGTAAAATCCTGATTAACCATTTCACAATGGATGACATACCGGTGCGTCATAGGTCGTGTCACTGCCTTTGATGCGAGCTCCGCCGCTGAGCCCCCATCTTTTCCCTCCACATGACAGCTAATCTGGTCAGCTGTCATGTGCATCTAAGAACCACAGGTGGTTTCGCGATCCACCCGTGGCTGTTAACAAGTTAAATGCCGCTGTCAGTCTCTGACTGAATTAACATCGTGTCACAAGACCTGCCTATCGGCGCCCTGTCATGTGATCACGGCGCACCAATGGGTTGTCATGACAGCCGGGGCTTTGCAGAAGACCCGCGTGCCTGTCATTGTAAATCTTTTATGTGGCGTATTGTAAAGGTATCAATTTAATCAATATATAGCCTGACAAATGTGTCCCCCGAGAACATAGCCTTACGTGTGCTTCATTCTTGCTCCATCTGACTTTTTTTTACCTTTCTTTCTGACTAGTCCTGTTTGTGTCTTCCAGGACCAGTGTATGCTGAAATGATCCAAAACCTCCTTTTACCTGTTCTGCAGAGTAAGGACTGCAATCTAGTGCGATACGACGTGATTCACGCGTTACCTAACACGGCAAACTCTCTCATCGGACGAGCAGCCCACATTGCGGTTCTGGACTCTGAGGTCTTTCTGGAGAAGTTCTTTCTGGTTGCTGGCCTGAGATATTTCCAGTAGAGAGAGGACATTGCCCGACATATATATAATACCTCATTGACAAGAAATCTCAAATAATGTGGTAATAAAGTGTTAGCTGCCATTGTATTTTGAGCTGTATTTATATGTTTTTGGTTTTCATTTTTTTTCTCCTATTTTTTTTCCCCGCCTTTTACTGGAAAATAATTTATATCATCCAATTTGTGAGTAAAGATACTGTGTAGATTTGTTATTTATATTTATGGAAAAACTTGCCACCTTCTCCGAATCCTGGGGTTTAATTCCTTTTTTTCAACTTGGATTATAATGAAATTTGTAAATCTTCTTAAGCCCTGGTTTTTATGGATCCTTCATGCAGTTTCGTCCGCGCCATTATCTCGGTCTACTGTTTCTAGCAGTTTAGTTAGAAAGTTGCTTAGTTGAAAACCCTGACACGTTTGCTAACAAGATGGTTGAGGTCAGCTGGACTGACCTTGTCATAACATGTAATGTTGTACATCATTTTCTCCTGCAGTCATGGAATACTGGTTCTAAAGGTTATGGTCTTAAAATGATTTCTTTTCGTGTAGTCTACACATAGATTTTCTGTAGGTTAAGCCTCTGGTTGCGTTGATTACATGATACAGGCCTGGTTGATGAAGACCACTGTCTGAGCCACCGTAAATACTGTTCCGCTTCTGCCAGTGTGACAGTGTAGAGCGGTCCGTTATGTACCAAAGTACTTACTTGCACTGTAAATAAGGCTTTAAAGACTAGTAATGGTGACCCTTGCATGATTCATGATACCATTTACCTAAGGACATACTCTATTGAAGACCCCCTTCAGTGATGACATTGGAAACGGGAGCTACCTTTTTAAAAATAATCTGTCGCCACCCCTGATTTGTCAGTTTCCGAAAATATTTTAGCCTGCTTAAAATACCAATTTGAGAGCACTTTTTCTCATATGCCTTTCCTCTGCTTTTCCACTTAGAAAATGTTTAATAAGTTGACAAATGGGTGTCATCATTCCCCTGTCACAGGGGTGTATCCCTAATATGATTGGACAGTATCAAACTTGGCACGGACCCATCCTCCAACTGATTACACCATAAATTTCTTGTAGAAATAACAGAGGAAAGATGTTCTAGAATTCCTTATGTCCAGAAGAATTCATGTATTTACTTAAAAAGACATAGGATGAGAGGTGGCACTGATTCAGTGATTATTTTACTAGACTGGCTTACATCATTTTTTCAGCTGTAAAGAATATAGTACAAGACTTGTGAGCTCCTAATTTAGCTTTCATAAAGGGGTGTGCTCGTCTTCTTTCTTCTGGAGCGCCCTGGTCCTCTGCCTCCTGGTTTCCTGTAGTGGCGGTGCGCTCCTGAAGATTGACAGTTCAGACCGGAGTCATAATCGTGCCGCTGGTCTGAACTGTGCACTCAATCTGTAGCATGAGAGTAGGAATGGGATGCTGAAGCGGGCCTGATCTGCAGATTTAGCAGTGAGTGAAGGGGGGCTAGCTACTGCTTATTTCAGTAGCTAAGTTATGCTCCTTCTAGATAACGCTGATGTAAGTAAGGGCCTGGTTTAGTTATTGAAGACGGCAGCCAGACTGCCACACTGTCAAGTATCAAACACAGGAAGCCAAGCTGATGGAATCTGGAGCGTCTGGCCCATTATAACTATATTAGTTATTATGAGTGTTTTTGCCTGGAAAACCCTTTAAGAAACTTGAAGTATAAGAACACCTAGTGTAAATATTAGTTTGATATTGCATTGGTGATTCATTAACTCTGCTAGAAAGGTGACGTAAGGTTGGAATATATCCTTGTTGATCATGTATGGGCCCAGAAACTTGAGATTCGCTCTAGCGTTTTCGTAAAGACTGAGCTGGGAAATAATTGTTGCAGTGTGTATTTTGAAATGATATCATATAAGTAGGATTATCCCACACCTCCAGTTTATGCCATCATTACTTCTGGCGGAAATTGAGAGTCTCTGTGCATCTCTTATTAGCATTGCATTGAGATGTGGCGGCAGCTGAGTACAGTAATAATATGGTTGGAATGATCCATCCTGACGTAGTGTGGTACTGCCATCCGTCTCTAGATCATTCCCCAAGATGATGTGGGCATTTCCATTCTTTAGAGCTAGTGAATATTTCCTTTCTACCCACTACAGTCCATTATGTATTTTGTTTTCATCCACTTGATCTTTTTGGTACATTTATATATGCTATACAATCTATTTCTAGGCCGAGCATTGGTCCTAATATTGAAGAAGTCCTCTGATCGATGCCTTTTATAGTGGTTTTTGCAAGTAAAATTAAATCATTTGTTTTTGAACCTAAAACTGGAAATGCTGGTTGCTGCATTCTCGGTGATCCGTGACATGCAGAAGTGATCACTGTTATACCCCTGTCTTGTAAGACATGTTTCTCCTCTGTGTGTTTTTATAATTGGGTTAAATGTTGGCTCTTTAGGGTGCACTATGTTTTCTCATCAGTTTTTGGTATTATAGGACAGCTGGAAACACTCAATAACTGCCTCCTTTGAAGACTGTGTAGACACCACTTACACTTTCAGTACTGGAACTTTAGACATTTTTGTTTTCCTTCTGATTTCTGCCTTGTCGACCATCAGCACCATCAGACGGCCCTTTCCTCATCTTTACCATCTAGAAGATGAATGTTACCGCAATACTCCCGTGGGCTCGTCCGGAACCGATTGTATGACTCCTGTGGCATTGTAAATACTAAGAATGTGCAGAACAATAATACCTTGTTTGGTGATTGGATAAAATGTCTTTTTTTCATATTGAAGAATGTTATCGGTCTGTTGACTTACTATTGGTGCTTAATAGCATTGGAGAACAATATTTTCATGCTAGTGTTTTGGGAATTAATGCACTGAGGATGGGAGCTGTGTATTTAGGAATTGTAATTATGGGACTTTTTGTCTAAATATGAATATGTGTACTAAAATTCATGCATGTGTAGAAGTATTGTTCTGTTCCCCAACATCCTTTTAATGGTTTCACCCATTACTTCACTTTAAACTGCTGCTTTTTGTCCATTTTTTTAGTATTTTTCCATTCTACTCACAAAATAAAATTGAAACGTGCACACACCAAATCACCATGATATGATTTGATCACATCCATCACAGATCCGAAGGCACAAGGAAGATTCTTTCTGAAAAATATCTTTACAACCATTTGCCAAAGGCTTTAACAATAAGGAATAGGAACAATAGAAAGTTGCTGCAATTATAAATATTTAACATTGCGTGTTAGAATCCTTTACCTTTTCTGTATGCAAGTCTCACAATGGGGAGACTTTGTATATGATCTAGAAAGCTGCAGATTTTAGCACATTTCTCATGTGGGAGCGGTGGACATTTTGCCATTGTCTAATTTGTGTTTAACATTGTTTTGTAACTTAATTGCATTTGTATGTTTTTGTTGTTTTTTTTTTCAATTTTGTAGCTGATTTTTTTAAATTGAGCATAGCGGTATAATCCTTTTATGGTTTACTGTGATCAAAAAAGTGAAATTATTTGTTTTAACATCCTACTAGAGATTTGATTATCCCAATAAAATACTTCACTCTTTTTTTTTTTTTTTTTTTATCTACGTTATTGTTTTATTATCACGTCTGACATTTGTGTAAAAATACAATCTGAATACAAATTTGACGGACTAAGTTGTTCAGATCAAGTTCCACCGAAATAGGGGTTGTCCAATACTAGACACCCCTTTAGAATGCCTCAAATGAGCTCATTAAAATAAGAAAAAACACTGCACGAGTCCGTGTCATATTTTTTTTCTTATTTTATAAAACACACTGCGTCATTCAAAATGGATTGTAAAAACCCTTTAAATATAGTTTCAAGAATGTTTGTTGATTTTGTTTTTACATTTGTAATATCATTATTAGATCAATACTTAAAAACATCCTAGAATCTTGCACTTTAATATTAAGATAACCTTCTGTAGGGATGAGGGGAAGGGAGACCAACACTGGGGAAGGAGGGAGTGGGGACCCCTAGGCAGATCTAAAGTCATCATGTCCCTATATAGGTTCTGCACCTATCGCCGCACAGGAACCTAATTCCTGCCTGACCCTGGCAATAAGCCCTGCTTAGGGGAAGATGGGGTAACACTAGTCAATCCCCACTTCAAAGACAGCTGGGCTAGACAAACACAGGGAACACTATTGAGTTGACTCAGAGAGGTAATACAGATGTCCTCCAGCAGCACCAAAGAGGAAGAAAGCCAACTGATATAGCTCCAAACCTCAACAGGGGAAAATGGAAATATCACCAGCTATTCCCAGAAGCAGACAGGAAGTCTATAAACATCCAGTCCAGGTGTGTCAAATAGAGACTGGGGAGGTTGTCACTGGGACCAAAAGTCAGAAGGACTAGGCAGGCTTTTGCAAAGCCAATTGCAGAGACCTTCTGCAGCCAGATGCTGTGCGACTGTCTGCAGCCTCTGACAATCAAGGTATACAATGTATACATTGCGGTATTATAATCTGTTTATTTAGAAGTATTATTATTTATTGTTATAGTGCCATTCCATGGCACTTTACATGTGGAAAAGCTTTATACATAAAAAGTACAATAATCTTTAACAATTAACTGTCCGGTACAGGAGGAGAGAGAGGACCCTGCATGTGAGGGCTTACAGTCTACAAGGGATGGGTGAGGATACAATAGGTGAGGGTAGAGCTGTTTATGCATCGGTATGGTGGAGCGATGGTTAGTATAGATTATAGGTTTGTTGGAAGAGGTGGTTTTTCAGGTTCCTTTTGAAGGTTCCCATAGTAGGCGAGAGTATGATATCTTGTAGTACACAGTTCCAGAGTAGATGAGATCTACTGGAGAAATCTAGTATGCAATAGTGGGAAGAGGAGATAAAAGGGGACTAGAGAAGGATATCTTGTGAGGATTGGAGGTTGTGTGCAGGTAAGAACTGGGAGACTAGGTCACAGGTGCATGGAGGAGACCGGGTGTGGATGGCTTTGTATGCCAAAGTTATGGTTTTGAACAGGAGTCTCTGGGAAAGTGGGGAGTCAGTGCAGGGACTTACAGAGGGGAGAATCCGGAGAATAGCAGGGTGGCAGGTGTATTAGTTAGGCAGCCGAGTTTAGGATAGTTTGGATGGGTGCGAGACGTTAGAAGGGAGGCCACAGAGCAGGAGGTTGCAGTAGGTGAGGCGGGAGATGATGAGGGCATGTACTAGTGGTTTTTGCAGATTCATGGTTGAGGAATGTGTGGATCTGCAAGTTACAGTACTTTTGAGTTGGAGTCGGCATAAAGTGGAAGGGGCTTGGATCTTAGATGTATTTGAAGGAGAGATCAGAGTCAAGCTTTGTGGACCGGGGAAAGTGAGAAGCCATTGATTTTCATAGATAGGTTAGTTGGGGTGGTTAAATCAAATGGTGGAAAGATGATGAATTTGATTTTATCCATGTTAAGTTTTGGAAATCTAGCAGAGAAGAAAAATGAAATGGCGGACAGAAATGGTGGGATTTTGGTTAGTAAGGCGCTAATATCAGGTCCAGAGAGGTAGATCTGTGTGTCATCAGCATATAGGTGATACTGAAAGCCGTAAGACTTCATGAGCTGTCCCAGGCCGAAGGTGTAGATTGAGAAGAGCAAGGATCCTAGAACTGTACCTTGGGGGACACAGACAGATAGGGAGCGAGATGAGGAGGTGGTGTGTGAGTGGGAGACACTGAATGTCCTGCCTGTTAGTTATGAGGAGATCCAAGATGGGGCCAAGTCTGTGATGCCGAGAGTTGAGAGTCTGTAGTAAGAGGGAATGGTCCACTGTGTCGAAGGCAGATGATAGGTCCTCCAGGAGGAGGACAAAGTACTGAAGTGTCGCTTGGATGTGGCACTGAGTAGGTCGTTGATGACTTTAATCAGGGCAGTTTCCGTGGAATGGTGCTGTCGAAAGCAAGATTGTAAGCGGTCAAAGAGAGAGCAGGCAGAGAGGTCTGAGGACAGTTCAAAATGGAAGTGTTACAGTAATTTTGAGGCATAGGGGAGACCTGATATGAGGTGATAGCTATAGACAAAAGATGGGTCAAGAGAGGGCTTTTTGAGAATGGTTGTGATCGAGGTATGTTTGAATTATGGGGGAAGACAGCAGTTGTTAGTGACAGGTTGAAGAGGTGGGTTAGGGTTGGGCTGAAGACTGGGGTAAGGTTTGGAATCAAGTTCACAGGTGGTGAGACGTGATTTGAAGAGTAAAGTTGAAAGTTGATTTTCCATGATGGTGGAGAAGTTATTTTTGGAGGAGGAGAGTTGCGCTTTTATGAGGAGGGGCTTGAGGCAAAAAGCTTTGCCTTATGTTGTCAATCTTCTGCCTGAAGAATTATGCAAAGTCTTCAGCTGGGATAAGTGAAGAGGAAGGGAGAGCTGGGGGATGGAGGAGATTATTGAAAGTACTGAATAGCTTTTTATGGTTGTGAGACAGGCATGGTATGAGAGATAAGAAGTAGGTTTGTTTTGCTGCAGTAATTGCACAGCATTTTGACAACTTCTGTTACTGGACGGGCTTCTCGACTCCCTTTCTTTGGCAGCCGCACAGCAGTACACCTTGTAGATAAGGGCCAGAAAGAGCATGTGCTCCAGTAGATGGCAAGCTCTGCATCAAGTGGCCTCTGCTCCTCATCCTACACCTTAACATCACACACAGTACAGTCCTCAGAAGTCGCACTCCAATTATCCTTCTTTCCCTCCAATACACAACTCTCCAACCGCCCAACTGTGATGAACCACAGATGGGCAAGTCTGCAGAGCTATTTGCGCATTCTATTCCATGGTTTAGAGGTATGCTCCAAAGATTCACAATAGGACTCAATAGGAGGAAAGCATCTGCACCAATGATTTACATTTTTTTCAATTGGATCTGGGGACAGACGAAGTAGGGTCCAAAAAAATGTCCAAAATACATATAAACATACCGTATATACTCGAGTATAAGCCGACCCCCCTAATTTTGCCACAAAAAACTGGGAAAACTTAATGACTCGAGTATAAGCCTAGGGTGGGAAATGCAGCAGCTACCAATAAATGTCAAAAGTAAAAATAGATACCAATAAAAGTAAAATTAATTGAGACATCAGTAGGTTAAGTGTTTTTGAATATCCATATTGAATCAGGAGCCCCATATAATGCTCCATAAAGTTTATGATGGCCCCATAAGATGTTCCATATTAAAATATGCCCCATATAATCCTGCATAAAGGTTAATAAAGGCCCCATAAGATGCTCCATAGACACATTTGCCCAATATAATGCTGCACAAATGCTGATTATAGCCCCATAAGATGCTCTATAAAGATATTTGCCCCATATAGTGCTGCACAAACCTTGATTATGGCCCTGTAAGATACTCCATACAGAAACTTGCCCCATATACTGTAGTGCCCTACAAACGTTAATTATGGCCCCATACAGACACTTGCCCCATATAGTGCTGCACAAACGTTATGGCCCCATATAGTGCTGCACAAACGTTATGGCCCCATATAGTGCTGCATAAACGTTATGGCCCCATATAGTGCTGCACAAACGTTATGGCTCCATATAGTGCTGCACAAACATTATTGCCCCATGGATGCCCCATACAGATATTTGCCCCATTTGCTGCGATAAAAAAAAAAAAATCACATACCTCTCCGTCGGTCAGGCCCCCGACACTTTCAATAGTCACCCGCACCTCGTTCCGGCGCCACTCCATGTTCAGCACCGACGTTCAGCAGAGCGCACACTAACTACGTCACCGCGCCCTCTGACCTGAGCGTCACTGCTGAAGACAGAGCAGCGCCCGGAACGAGGAAAGGTGACTATCGCGCGGCACTCCCCTCCCTGTTATACTCACCTGGTCCTGGCGCTGTGCAGTCCCTGCTTCCCCGGCGCTGCAGCTTCTAACTGTACTGAGCGGTCACTGTTACCGCTCAATACAGTAATGAATATGCGGCTCCACCCCTATGGGAGGTGGAGCCGCATATTCATTACTGTAATGAGCGGTACCATGTGACCGCTCAGTACAGGAAGAAGCTGCTGCTGCCGGCGCCCGGGAAGCCAGGGACCTGCAGGGACCGCGCCTGGACTAGGTGAGTATTTTTAGACAGCCCCCGCTCCCCCTCCCGTGCCGACCTCTGGGTATGACTTGAGTATAAGCCGAGAGGGGGACTTTCAGCCCAAAAAAGTGGGCTGAAAATCTCGGCTTATACTCGAGTATATACGGTAGTTATAGGGGTTTTTTCCATCATAAAGAGTTGAAACCATCAGGTATAGATAACATATACAACCAAAGTCAGGGCACAAAGTACCCAGAAAAAGGACATTCAAAAGAGTATAAAATATAATTATTTTTTTTTATTATTAAGGATTAAATATAAAAAGACATGAACTGGAGAGTAAATGGGACATGTAATAGGATTCAAAAGGGAATAAAATCAAGTAGATTAAGGTTGGACAGGGTTTTCACAAAAAGGTAAAACAGGGAATATTAATTGATTTCCATGATTCATGTAAGAATTTGCAGGCATGATACCGTAAATCAAAGTGCAGACTATTAAGACAGTATAGTGACAAAGATAATCAGTGCAACTGTATGTATATAACGCAGTATAATATTGGAAGACCAGAAAAAAAAGAAGGCTTAATAAGTCCATATCTAATATAAAGGTAGTATAGAGCTTACCCATACTGAGGGGAAGGGACCCCACATACAGCCACCAGTGCCCCAACGTGTGTTTCACTGTTACGCTTTCTCAAGGGGAGTGTGTCTAATGCTGTCTGTTGCTCTTTTATGTCAGTGAGGTATGTTCATGGGCCAATTGTACGTAGTGCATGGGACACCATCCCTTTGCCACAGATGCATTCTATTCCGGCACTCAAATTCAGCGCGTGTAAGGAAAACCCTCCATGACGTCATAAACACACGCCAGAAATTGCTAGAGGCCTTCGGAGGTGCAACGAAATAGGGCATAATGCTCATGCGCATAACAGGCTCCATTTTAAAGAAGTCTAATGGAAGCGTCCATTTTGGTGTGTACATATCGGATAAAGTGCTTGTTCCTGATGTGGACGCCATTTGTAAGGAGTCAGATGGCAGCATCCATTTTGGTATGTATATATAAAAATACATTTGAAGTGAGAAAGTCATAAATGACTTAATAGTGATATATGAGTGAATATGGTGTTTGAGAAATGATACAGAGTGTAAAGGGGGAATGCGGTAAGTGTGAGTGTTACTTTCTGTTTTAATCCCTGGGGTTTTTTTTATAATTGCTGTACATACTTTAAATTGTCTCATGTTGTAAACTCTTGATATACCTTTTATAAACAATGCGTAATCTTTTTATGGAGTAAAAGTTATAATATTTACTAGTTTCGTTCCCTTGCTCTAAAACGTACCCTAAGTCTTCTGAAGTTAATTATGCTACTAATTTGGGTTGGCTCTGAACCCTTCTGTGGAAAAATCTGAGCTGGTGGCAGCGAAGTGTGTTCTGGGCTAGGTATGTACAGCTGGCAGCGACGGAACGGGGTTTTATAACCTATTGTCTCGCTGCGGCCGGATCATTTATAATTCCCTTGCTGCCTGCTGGCCAGTCCGCAGTGAAGCGGCCCATCCGGCGACCAATTATCCTAGGTGTAGTTCCCTGACTGACCTGAGGGTAAGGGGGGCGCCGGACAGTTGTAAGTTCCGAAGTGGAACTAGAAAAGTGGGATATACATAAATCCCTGCAGTTCGTGTTATATTGTAGCAGCAGTGGGATAACTAAAAAAAGCCCCTGCGGTAAATTGGTAGGTCAGTAGCCTTGGTTGTGTTTTCATTGTTGGGGGAGGTTCTGAAGTGATCCTTCGCGGTTGACCTAGTGATTTCCAAATTGATCCACAGGGCATTGCCGGCAACTGAGAATGACCAGACTGAGACGTGTCTCTGGGAGGATTAACGGCAGATCTCCAACCCCCGTTTATTATGTCACCTTTTTTATGATTTTAGCAAGTTATACTTCAACCAATAGTATAAAAACACACTTGCAACACTTAACCTATAAGAATACAGAAAAACCGGAAACTACATACAGGTCCTTCTCAAAAAATTAGCATATAGTGTTAAATTTCATTATTTACCATAATGTAATGATTACAATTAAACTTTCATATATTATAGATTCATTATCCACCAACTGAAATTTGTCAGGTCTTTTATTGTTTTAATACTGATGATTTTGGCCTACAACTCCTGATAACCCAAAAAACCTGTCTCAATAAATTAGCATATCAAGAAAAGGTTCTCTAAACGACCTATTACCCTAATCTTCTGAATCAACTAATTAACTCTAAACACATGCAAAAGATACCTGAGGCTTTTAAAAACTCCCTGCCTGGTTCATTACTCAAAACCCCCATCATGGGTAAGACTAGCGACCTGCCAGATGTCAAGAAGGCCATCATTGACACCCTCAAGCAAGAGGGTAAGACCCAGAAAGAAATTTCTCAACAAATAGGCTGTTCCCAGAGTGCTGTATCAAGGCACCTCAATGGTAAGTCTGTTGGAAGGAAACAATGTGGCAGAAAACGCTGTACAACGAGAAGAGGTGACCGGACCCTGAGGAAGATTGTGGAGAAGGACCGATTCCAGACCTTGGGGAACCTGAGGAAGCAGTGGACTGAGTCTGGTGTGGAAACATCCAGAGCCACCGTGCACAGGCGTGTGCAGGAAATGGGCTACAGGTGCCGCATTCCCCAGGTAAAGCCACTTTTGAACCATAATCAGCGGCAGAAGCGCCTGACCTGGGCTACAGAGAAGCAGCACTGGACTGTTGCTAAGTGGTCCCAAGTACTTTTTTCTGATGAAAGCAAATTTTGCATGTCATTCGGAAATCAAGGTGCCAGAGTCTGGAGGAAGACTGGGGAGAAGGAAATGCCAAAATGCCTGAAGTCCAGTGTCAAGTACCCAGTCAGTGATGGTGTGGGGTGCCATGTCAGCTGCTGGTGTTGGTCCACTGTGTTTCATCAAGGGCAGGGTCAATGCAGCTAGCTATCAGGAGATTTTGGAGCACTTCATTCTTCCTGGCACCTGCTCACAGTGCCAAAACCACTGGTAAATGGTTTACTGACCATGGTATTACTGTGCTCAATTGGCCTGCCAACTCTCCTGACCTGAACCCCATAGAGAATCTGTGGGATATTGTGAAGAGAAAGTTGAGAGACGCAAGACCCAACACTCTGGATGAGCTTAAGGCCGCTATTGAAGCATCCTGGGCCTCCATAACATCTCAGCAGTGTCACAGGCTGATTGCCTCCATGCCACGCCGCATTGAAGCAGTCATTTCTGCCAAAGGATTCCCGACCAAGTATTGAGTGCATAACTGAACATTATTATTTGATGGTTTTTTTGTTTGTTATTAAAAAACACTTTTATTTGATTGGACGGTTGAAATATGCTAATTTATTGAGACAGGTTTTTTGGGTTATCAGGAGTTGTATGCCAAAATCATCAGTATTAAAACAATAAAAGACCTGACAAATTTCAGTTGGTGGATAATGAATCTATAATATATGAAAGTTTAATTGTAATCATTACATTATGGTAAATAATGAAATTTAACACTATATGCTAATTTTTTGAGAAGGACCTGTATATGGCTGTGTCTACGTGGCATAGGAAAAAAAACAACAGCTTGTACATCAAGGTCTCGCAGAACAATACACCCTCAGTCTCATATCTTGTCCAGGCTGGAACAATGTGGCTTTATAACAGCTATGAACTTTTACCTAATTAAGTAACAGAATTTATCTCGTAAACAACAAGATGGAGTCACAAGCACCAAAATAAGCCCTTTACTTTTGATCTTAGTTTAACCTTTCACATCATCACATTGTGGCAGTGGAGAGATAACTAACATAAGCCCCCTGCACATGTGATAGCCATGTGCTGGCCGAAGGTCACCCCCGATTCGTGACATATTGGTGGCAGTACGGTGGGATTCGTGACAAGCATGTAGTGCAGAGCTGTGTGTATATAGCATGCAGTGCAGAGCTGTGAGTATATAGCATGCAGTTGATCTTAGTTTAACCCTTCACAATCCCCCCTAGAAAAATGTTGTTAACTAATGTTCAGCATCAGAGGTACTATCCCAAGGTATAAGCTCAAGGGGTACGGTCTTCACATAACTGGTGCCATGTTACCAGCCATGGCTGTTGCAGCGTACCCATCCCCCCTATATGCTAGAATTTACGAATAACAATTTTTGATGACGGTGGTGGGGATCTTTTGAAGGTAGCCATGCGCTTGGCTTCAACATCTTCATCAGGTAACTTCGTGAAATCGGTGTAGAGAAGAGCAGGGGTGGCAACGCTTTTGGTATCATCATTAGCTGTCCTAGTGCAGAATTTCCTAATACATACAGAAATACACCCAAAGAATAAGTTTTAGTATTACATACATGACAAGGATAAAGGCAGCGATGTGTAACAAACTTTGCAAGATTCCAGCTATCCAGCCCCCAATTCCTTTGATCCAATTGGCTGGATTAAGAAAGGAGAAGGTGTCTGCCCACCAACTGTCCTTATTACGATCATTGTCTTTATTATATTGATCTGAGTCTTTGAATGTCTTCTAACTTTAACTTCATAGTGCTATTGAGATCTATATAATGACAGCAAGCGGGTCCAATAACCTGATACATACCACCCTGTGCTGCCGTTAAGTAATCCAGTACTATAGTATGTTGATTAGTGACTATGATAAGTTGGTTTTAGACAGCAACAGTAGTATTAAACATTATGCCCCTTTATCTGCCACTACTCTGTTTAACCTGCTTGCAGTGCGATGTGTGAATCCACGTCGGTCTCCCTTCCAGCTTTACTGATGTAGGAGTAATGAGGAGGACTTGGTAAGGACCGTCATACAAGGGCTAGTCCGTGTTTTCTGACATGCCTTTTCACGACCACAAAATCACCAGGCTTCAAGTTGTGACAAGTGTCTGTTTCTGCTGAATCTGGAAGGGAAGAGAAAACTAGAGCATGGGTGTTAGCAAGATTTTTACTAAGCAGAATAACATATTGAACAGCACAGTCAGTTTCTTCTGATAACTGCTGAGGCTGGAAATTTGCAACGGGGGACCTGGTACCAAACAATATCTCATATGGGGACAGGCCATGTTTAGCAATAGGGGTAGTATGAATGTGGTACAGTACAATGGGTAGGAGCTCTTGCCATGGAGCCGTAGTCTCCTGCATCATTTTGGTCAATTGTCCCTTCAGTGTGCCGTTCAGCCTCTCAACTTTCCCACTGGATTGTGGATGGTACGGAGTATGGAGGGCTACAGTGGATCCAAGCATTGTCAGAACCTCCTGATACACATGAGAAGAAAAAGGCGGACCTTGGTCACTTTTAACGACTTCTGGAACACCATATCTGCATATGACTTCCATCACCAGTTTCTTTGCTGTAGTTTTTGCAGACATGTTGGTAACGGGGAATGCTTCCGACCAACTGGAGAACATGTCGACAACCACCAAACAATATTCATACCTTCCAGACATAGGCAATGTGATGTGGTCCACCTGGAGCCTTTGGAAAGGATAGTCGGGCTTAGCAAGGTGCTTCGGAGGTACACGTTGAAGTTGACCGTGATTGTAGGTCTGACAGATGTTACATGCACGGTTGAGTGTTGTCAGGACTGTAGAATTTCTGCACCAGAGCAAGGGCCTGGTTTTTTCCTCGATGTGTGGGCCCATGTGGCAATAGCAGGGTACATCCGCTTAGGGAGACACACAAGTTGGTCCTTTTTCCAGAGACCATTGTCCATACGTGCTCCATCAGCCTTCTACTGCTTCACTTCTTCCTTTGGGGAAATTCTCTGCATCGTCATTAAGCGGTCTCGCGGGGTCTGACAGAAAACCTCAGTCTGGCGTAGATCATCAGGTTCCTGTAGAGTCAGTGTTTCTTGTAACTGTTTACGCTGAGAGCATGTAGTCACCATAGCTGGTATGGTCGGTTCAACGGGTAGGAGAGCAGCAGCTTTTGCTTGCATATCTGCAAAGGCGTTACCAACAGTCTGTGGACTGTTCCTAGGACCGTGCGCCTTGACCTTGATAATGGCTACCTGGGTAGGTAATTTGATTGAGTCCATGAGGGTTTTAACAGCTTCAGCATTCTTCACTGGAGTCCCGGCGGTAGTAATAAACCCTCGATTGGCCCATAGAGCTCCGAAATCATGAGCAATACCAAATGCATACCGTGAGTCCGTGTATATATTAGTCTGCCTGTCCTTGGCCAAAATGCATGCAGTAGACAGAGCCTGAAGTTCTACTTCTTGTGCTGACTGTGAGGGCGGGAGCGCAGCTGCGTGCACTACAGTGTCTTCCGTAGTAACAGCGTATCCGGTGTGGAATCTGCCAAACTCATCAGCATATCTTGAACCATCCGTGTATAACACCAGATCAGGATTTGGAAGTGGATTTTAGTGGCATTTGATGGAGTAGCTGTCTCTTCAGTCAGGAGTTGGGAACAGCCATGTTGGAGGTAATCCTCATCACTGCCATCTTTCTTGGGGACCGGCAGTAAAGTAGCGGAGTTGATTATAGTACAGTGATGCACTTGACATCGTCAGGCAAAAGGAGTGAACACCGCAGCCGCAAGTGTTGTTGTACAGTCAAATGTCTTGGCTGTTGGAGTGTCAGTATTGCCGCAATATCATGCGGGGCAAAAATGTGCGTTTCATGTCCAAGAATTATGTCTGCGGTCTTGTCAAGCAACAAGTGAGTGGCGTGAACTGCCCTCATGCAACTTGGTGATGCCCGGGCCACGGGGTTGAAGCGGGCCGAATAATAGCCCACTGGTCGTTGCCTATTGCCATGTGATTGTGTAAGTACCCCTGCTGGGTGTCCTTCATTCTCAGACACATACAAATGGAATGGTCGAGTATAGTCCTGGATGCCCAAGGCAGGGGCAGAGGCAATAAGCCGCTTTAATTCAGAGAAGGCACGATGAAGGCTTTCCATTCAAACCGGTGCTCTTTCCTTATAGTTAATTATACTGTCTTGATTTGGCTTTTATCCTAAGTCATATTGCACGACTCATTAAAGGGTCGATTGTGACTTGTAGGATCGCTACTTCCAATAGGTGGCGCTGTAGAGTTTAAGTCCTCTTTTTCTCAGAAGAGGCAATTTGCATACTGTCTTTTAAGGCATTGTAAAGGGGTTGCATTATGCGGGATGCATCCGGTATCCACTGATGACAATAAGTACATATTTATAAACACAGTCTTCAATTATCATATAGGAATATATCCTCAAAACATATAGAATCTACACCTCCCCTAATAAAAATAATTAGGGAAAAAGAGGGTCCATTCAAAAATAAAATAATAAGTATTTATTTCAACTATTAAAACATTTAAAAATTCAAGCAGGACTAACTTACAGTGACACATACCAATCAAAAAAACAGCATATAATTAATCCAAGTGGACATCAGCTCATAGGTTTAATGAAATATATCACTCATAGTCCTTAGTGTGTCTAGGTACCGCCCATAATTACCATATAAAATGCATGTGCAAAGCAGTGATAGGGCTTCCTTGTGTCTAAGGGTACCGTTACACTAAACGATTTACCAACGATCACGACCAGCGATACGACCTGGCCGTGATCGTTGGTAAGTCGTGTGGTCGCTGGGGAACTGTCACACAGACAGCTCTCCAGCGACCAATGATGCCGAAGTCCCCGGGTAACCAGGGTAAACATCGGGTTACTAAGCGCAGGGCCACGCTTAGTAACCCGATGTTTACCCTGGTTACCATCGTAAATGTAAAAAAAAAACAGTACATACTCACATTCCGGTGTCCGTCAGGTCCCTCGCCGTCTGCTTCCCGCACTGACTGTGAGTGCCAGCCATAAAGTAAAAGCATAGCACAGCGGTGACGTCACCGCTGTGCCCTGCTTTCCGGCCGGCACTCACAGTCAGTGCGGGAAGCAGACGGCGAGGGACCTGACGGACACCGGAATGTGAGTATGTACTGTTTGTTTTTTTGTACATTTACGATGGTAACCAGGGTAAACATCGGGTTACTAAGCGCGGCCCTGCGCTTAGTAACCCGATGTTTACCCTGGTTACAAGCGAACGCATCGCTGGATCGGTGTCACACACACCGATCCAGCGATGACAGCGGGAGATCCAGCGACGAAATAAAGTTCCAAACGATCTGCTATGACGTACGATTCTCAGCGGGGTCCCTGATCGCTGCTGCGTGTCAGACACAGCGATATCGTATGGATATCGCTGGAACATCACGGATCGTACCGTCGTAGCGACCAAAGTGCCACTGTGAGACGGTACCCTAACACTACACAACAACAGAGAGGTTTACACTCACTGAAAAGGAAAAAAGTGAAACATACAGTACTTGTAGATACTCACATAAAGTGCCTGAGAGCTAATGAGGTAGAAGATTTAGGTGCCACCACCCTTTAGGTCTGAGAATTGAATAGGGATATCCGTAGGTACATCTGATGACTTGATTATGGAATTGGCCGCCCCAGTGTCTACCATGAACTTAACAAGGGTGTCCCCGACAGGAAGTGTGACAGATGATAAAGAACAAAGAAGCAGAATAGGTCTTATGAGCGGGGATCACCACAAATGAGGATATGGCAAAAAATGAACACAACTTTATTTGGAGAAATATGCAAATAACAGAGCACTAACATTTAAGAACATTTAAAAAGGAAACATATTTGTGCCCTATACACAGGCCCATAATGAGGCTACAACCCGCACATGACTCTTAGGCATAATAAAGGAATGGCTTACACAAGAGTACCCATATAGACAGCATTGCCAGAATGTAAAAAACACCCATAATATACATAAATACCCCAAAAATCTCTAGACATCAAAAAGTTATGGGGCCTTGATGATCTGATAGTCCTCACAAGCATGCCAGTAGTTGAACACAAAGCACTGCCTAACCCTCAGGTAGTAAGAGAGAATAGTCCAAGGTACAGCCAGTTATAGGGAGGAAAAGCTATTAGTTAAGCTGAAAAATAATACATGGTGTATAATCCACAGCACACCCAAATAGGTCTAAGCACTGAGAGAGAGGTGTCCAGGCCACATATGAGCCTCAAAAAATGGACCCTTCCATACGACCGACCACATGTGATGCCATCGAACAATATACAACCTAGCAGAGTCTTAGTGCAGGCAGCGCGGATGCCCAACGCGTATCGCCACCATCTGGTGGCTTCGTCAGGGGTAGTGTCCGCAAAGCGTGCCTGCTATTTAAATATACATTCAATAAATTACATTACCACAAACAGCTGTGTTGCTGCTGGTCCACTGTATGGAGTAAACGAGCACAGTGCATTCCCCGGCGCTGGTGATCATACCAGGTATGTGAAGCAGAGCGATCATTAAGCAAAGCATTTATAAGTGCACACGCACTAATGTAGATACAAACCAATGCCTAAGCCCTGGTACAAGGTATGATAATTAATCCAATGGATGTAACCTCTGGTAACGGCTCACAGAGATAAGAGCAATCTGCAAACACATACATAAAAATAAAAAAATTATAATAAAGGCTCACCCATGTTTGTGAATATACAAACACCCGGGCGTTAGCGCCACATCTAGTGTTTGGTGCCAAGAATGCCACTGATAGTAAACAAATGTACGGGGCGAAAGATACAAGCTCAGTTTGCAGTGCTTGCGCTCTATACCGTTAGGCTAGCCTTATTCTGAATGGTCTGAGTAGTCGCATAAACCACAGCGCAGCGCTCATATGAATACTGCAATACAAGGCAATCTCAGAACAGCAGATAAATATGTACAAGTTTGCTAGTATCCCTACAGACTTATGCACAGACAAAGAGAATGTGACCAGTGTTGCATACACTGGAAGACACTGCGTACTCGAATGCAGATGTTCATAGAACTTAAATATGTATATGAACTGGTCCATGTACATACAAGCATACGGACTAAAGCACACAGTCCAATATTTGGTGACAAGAATATCACTCTTAATTGAGACATAGCAATATATAATACCGTAATACCAGAATGGTATGGCCATTGTACATTGAGGCATCGTACCGGGGGGAACAGAGGAGGCATACAGGATTGGAGGGACCATATTATCTAACAGGGAGACTCCCCTGTCCCAAATAATCATTTTTAGTTGTTTGTCTTTTTGGCTTATTATCCTCAGTCACTTTCTCAATTCCTTCTTGCACCACAAAACATCCAGTCTTTGTCATAGTAATAGACAGCTTTCCTTTTTCAACGTAACAATAACAGACACAGCCAGAATTCGCTTCCTCTTCTACTTTCACATAACCTTCATCACACAATTCATGTGCCAGACCACGGAATTCCTCAGCATCTTTAAGCAAACCATTATCAATCAACCTTCCCTTGTTCTTTCTGATACCTTCATCCCATAGCGTAGGCTGTAGCCTCCCGCCCTTAGGAAAACCCATGATTGGGAATATTTTTCCTGCATTCCTGACAGATTTCTCTTCCCGTCTTTGAATCATAAGACTAACAGTATCAGATCCATCACACAAATCCAAACTCTTTTTCTTCCACGGAAACATGATTCTCCTTTAGAGCTAAATATCCTTACTTCAGTTGTGCACAGTACTGGAGCGGCCGTTCAGTCTGTTCCACCGGGTCTGTCCCCCACGGGTACAACCCAAAATTCCAACACGGTACTCAGTGAAAGGAGGAGGGTGACCTAGACTATCACGCCGGACACCTCTGGTTATATATATATATATATATATATATATATATATATATATATATATATATATATTCCTGACTTACGTATCCTACCCAATCTTCAATCACCTCACTGTGCCTGATTCTAACACTGATCCGGATTTCAGGATATTTTGACTAGAAAGAGAATTACAATCACTGGTCAATCCGGGGTGTCCAAACCTTATGAGGTAGGGTTTGAACACTGGGCCCCCAACAGAACTACACCTCTATATGATTCCACCCAAGAATCACAGCACCATCGGGGACAACCTCAGATCCTCTTTGCAGCAACAAACAGGAAAACCACACCAAAGGGGTCAGTGTGAACAGTATAACTGCCAACTTACTGTGGTTGTCGTGGGGGATGATCAGTCCCAATTTCCAGTGCCTGTGCCTGGTCCAAGGGTCCTTTGTCTTGTTGTCCTCCTGGGGGGCAGAAGTGTCCCTATTTGGGGGCCCCACATTGGGCACCAAGCTGTTGGGGGAGGATCTGAAGTGACCCTTCGCGGTTGACCTAGTGATTTCCAAATTGATCCACAGGTCATTGCTGGCAACTGAGAATGACCAGACAGAGACGTGTCTCTGTTTGGGAGGATCAACTACAGATCTCTAACTCTTGTTTATTATGTCACCTCTTTTATGATTTTAGCAAGTTATACTTCAACCAATAGTATAAAAACACACTTGCAACACTTATCCTATAAGAATACAGAAAAACCGGAAACTACATATATGGCCGTGTCTACGTGGCATAGGAAAAAAACAACAGCTTGTACATCAAGGTCTCGCAGAACAATACACCCTCAGTCTCATATCTTGTCCAGGCTGGAACAATGTGGCTTTATAACAGCTATGAACTTTTACCTAATTAAGTAACAGAATTTATCTCGTAAACAACAAGATGGAGTCACAAGCACCAACTTAAGCCCTTTAGTTTTGATATTAGTTTAACCCTTCACATCATCACATTGTAGCAGTGGAGGGATAACTAAGATAAGCGCCACTGCACATGTGATAGCCGTGTGCTGGCCAAAGGTCACCCCCGATTCGTGACATATTGGTGGCAGTACGGTGGGATTCGTGACAAGCATGTAGTGCAGAGCTGTGTGTATAGCATGCAGTGCAGAGCTGTGTGTACATAGCATGCAGTGCAGAGATGTGTGCATATAACATGCAGTGCAGATCTGTGAGTATATAGCATGCAGTGCAGAGCTGTGAGTATATAGCATGCAGTGCAGAGCTGTGTGTAGCATGCAGTGCAGAGCTGTGTATATATAGCATGCAGAGCTGTGAGCATATAGTGTGCAGAGCTGTGAGTATATAGCATGCAGTGCAGAGGTGTGTGTATATATAATGCAGTACAGACTGTGTTTATAGCATGCAGTGCAGAGCTGTGAGTATATAGCATGCAGTGCAGAGCTGTGTATATAGCATGCAGTGCAAAGCTGTGTATATAACATGCAGTGCAGAGAAATTAGTGTATAGCATGCAGTGCAGAGCTGTGTGTATAAAGCAGTGATTTTCAACCAGTGTTCCGCGGCACACTAGTGTGCCGGGACACATGGTCGGGTGTGCCGCGGGGAAAGTTCCCCAAACTATGCTTTAACCCTTTCTACCCTTTCAATTTGCGCTGCCTGGCACAAGCATCTCAGTCAGTGCAGGGCCAGGCACACATAGGGGTTAAGGACACAGCCAGCCAGCGTGACATTGTGGGCGGAGAGTTCTCCTGCTCTGCTCTCCTGGCTGCAAGCAGTGCTGAACTTATCAGGCACAGGCAGATTCCCGGAGCTCCTACCGGCACCTGAGTGAGTGCCATGCTATCATTATCCTTGTATGTTCTGACAGTCTACTCTGGGTGACCTGGGGCGGCCATGGGCTGGGCGGCTGCAGCTGACATATTTATATATACTACAGCAGCCGCCCAGCCCAGGCCCCCAGCACAGCCTGTATAGATACAGTGTATATAATATATATACAGGACAGGTGCTGGGGGCCTGGGCTGGGCGGCTGTTGAAGTATATACACTGCACAGTACCACTCCCCTGTATATATACACCGCACAGTACCTCTCCTCCTGTATATATACACTGCACAGTACCACTCCTCCTGTATATATACACTGCACAGTACCACTCCTCCTGTCCTGTATATATACACTGCACAGTACCACTCCTCCTGTGTATATATACACTGCACAGTACCACTCCTCCTGTATATATACACTGCACAGTACCACTCCTCCTGTATATATACACTGCACAGTACCACTCCTCCTGTATATATACACTGCACAGTACCACTCCTCCTGTCCTGTATATATACACTGCACAGTACCACTCCTCCTGTATATATACACTGCACAGTACCACTCCCCCTGTATATATACACTGCACAGTACCACTCCTCCTGTATATATACACTGCACAGTACCACTCCTCCTGTCCTGTATATATACACTGCACAGTACCACTCCTCCTGTATATATACACTGCACAGTACCACTCCCCCTGTATATATACACTGCACAGTACCACTCCTCCTGTATATATACACTGCACAGTACCACTCCTCCTGTATATATACACTGCACAGTACCACTCCTCCTGTATATATACACTGCACAGTACCACTCCTCCTGTATATATACACTGCACAGTACCACTCCTCCTGTATATATACACTGCACAGTACCACTCCTCCTGTATATATACACTGCACAGTACCACTCCTCCTGTATATATACACTGCACAGTACCGCTCCTCCTGTCCTGTATATATACACTGCACAGTACCACTCCTCCTGTATATATACACTGCACAGTACCACTCCTCCTGTCCTGTATATATACACTGCACAGTACCACTCCTCCTGTCCTGTATATATACACTGCACAGTACCACTCCTCCTGTATATATACACTGCACAGTACCACTCCTCCTGTCCTGTATATATACACTGCACAGTACCACTCCTCCTGTCCTGTATATATACACTGCACAGTACCGCTCCTCCTGTATATATACACTGCACAGTACCACTCCTCCTGTATATATACACTGCACAGTACCGCTCCTCCTGTCCTGTATATATACACTGCACAGTACCACTCCTCCTGTCCTGTATATATACACTGCACAGTACCACTCCTCCTGTATATATACACTGCACAGTACCACTCCTCCTGTCCTGTATATATACACTGCACAGTACCACTCCTCCTGTCCTGTATATATACACTGCACAGTACCGCTCCTCCTGTATATATACACTGCACAGTACCACTCCTCCTGTATATATACACTGCACAGTACCGCTCCTCCTGTCCTGTATATATACACTGCACAGTACCACTCCTCCTGTCCTGTATATATACACTGCACAGTACCACTCCTCCTGTATATATACACTGCACAGTACCTCTCCTCTGTATATATACACTGCACAGTACCACTCCAAGGAGTTCCCCATTCTGGCCAACAAAGCTATTTTGACATTGCTCCCATTTTCGACCACATATCTATGTGAGCTGGGCTTCTGAAGCTTGACTGCGATAAAAACAAAACAGGGAGAGACTGAGAACTGTTGAGGAAGAGCTTTGTGTGTGTCTTTCCACCATTCCTGCCAGGATATCCCTTTTGTGTTTATCGAAACAGGCCCAGGTTTCACACTGAGTGAGTATAAATACATTTAGAATCTATATTATTAACTATATGTAGAATATGTACTGTTTTAGTGTCATTTTGTGCCATTTTGGTTGGTGGTGTGCCCCGGGATTTTTTAAGTATAAAAAGTGTGCCGCGGCTCAAAAAAGGTTGAAAATCACTGGTATAAAGCATGCAGTGCAGAGCTGTGTGTATATAGCATGTGATATGGAAATTTGGGTTAGATAAATGTATCCCTGTGTGTGCTGCGGCCACTCCCAATTAGACTGAGTATTTTGAGCGCTCAAGGAATGAGACTGCAACATCATTGTGTCAATAACATTCCATCAATACTGATACTTTATTGTACATACATAGTTTTTATGATAGCATATAGAAAGGAGTGGTTAGGGGTTGTTAGGGGTGGTTAGTTAATTACCATATTGTCTAGCTCCTCTGTCATTGGTTATCTAAACATATATGGAATATTGTGATTAACGCTCATATGACTGCTGATTAAGCAACTAGAATTGAGCTCTCTGCATGTAGGACAGAGTTGAGACATCTGATCAGCACTTAATACATCTGACACTGTTGGTCTGCCGTTTCAGCAAGATTCAGCTATATTCTAGGCATTATTTCAGGACATCTGGCCCAAGTTCCGCTTTTGGGATGGAAAACCCCATACAATCTGTCTGGCTTATATCAGTTCATGTCAGCCATTTTAAACCATAGATTATAATGTATATATTAGCTGTGAGTATATGAGTATATATGATTATACACTATGTTCCAAATTATTATGCAAATTACATTTTTATCAGATTTTCCTAAATGGTCGGTGCAAATGACAGTCAGTCTAATAAAAGTCATCACCCATTAGATTGTACATCGAATTTTATTGAAGAAACCTCCCAATGACAGCAGTATAATTTCCAAAATGAATAAAAACTCAAAATGCACTGTTCCAAATTATTATGCACAGTAGAATTTCTAAACATTTGATATGTTTTAAAGAACTGAAAATGCTCATTTGTGGAATTTGCAGCATTAGGAGGTCACATTCACTGAACAAAAAAGATATTTAACGCCAAAACATCCCAACAGGCCAAGTTACATGTTAACATAGGACCCTTCTTTGATGTCACCTTCACAATTCTTGCATCCATTGATCTTGTGAGTTTTTGGAGAGTTTTTGCTTGTATTTCTTTGCATGAAGTTGGAATAGCCTCCCAGAGCTGCTGTTTGGATGTGAACTGCCTCCCACCCTCATAGATCTTTTGCTTGATGATCCTCTAAAGGTTCTCTATAGGGTTGAGGTCTGGGGAAGATGGTGGCCACACCATGAGTTTATCTCCTTTTATGCCCATAGCAGCCAATGACTCAGAGGTATTCTTTGCAGCATGAGATGGGACATTGTCAGCATGAAGATGATTTTGCTCCTGAAGGCACGTTTCTGCTTTTTAGACCATAGAAGAAAGTTGTCAGTCAGACAAAATACTTTGCAGAGGTCATTTTCACACCTTCAGGAACATTAAAGGGCCTTGCCAGCTGTTTCCCATGATTCTGGCCCAAAACATAACTCCTCCACCTCCTCGCTGACGTTGCAGCCTTGTTGCCTTTATCAGCACAAACACATTTGTGCTCAGATACAGCCACAAATCTCTTAACAGTACGATGATCACGCTTATGTTTTTGGAAAATTTCTAATGTTTTCATCCCTTCACCAAGGCATTGCACTATTTGATGCTTTTCAGCAGCAGAGAGATCCTTTTTCTTTCCCATGTTACTTGAAAACTGTGACCTGCTTAATAATGTGGAACATCATTTTTAAGTAGTTTTCCTTTAATTAGAATCACCTGGAAAACCAATTATCACATGTGTTTAAGATTGATTTCAGTGATCCATTGAGCCCTGAGACACAATACCATCCACAAGTTTATTTGAAAAACAAAACAATTAAATCTTTATGACACTTAAATCCAATTTGCATAATAATTTGGAACACAGTGTAGAGGAGTATACATGCAAGTGAGATCTACATGATATATATACAGGTCCTTCTCAAAAAATTAGCATATAGTGTTAAATTTCATTATTTACCATAATGTAATGATTACAATTAAACTTTCATATATTATAGATTCATTATCCACCAACTGAAATTTGTCAGGTCTTTTATTGTTTTAATACTGATGATTTTGGCCTACAACTCCTGATAACCCAAAAAACCTGTCTCAATAAATTAGCATATTTCACCCGACCAATCAAATAAAAGTGTTTTTTAATACCAAACAAAAAAACCATCAAATAATAATGTTCAGTTATGCACTCAATACTTGGTCGGGAATCCTTTGGCAGAAATGACTGCTTCAATGCGGCGTGGCATGGAGGCAATCAGCCTGTGACACTGCTGAGATGTTATGGAGGCCCAGGATGCTTCAATAGCGGCCTTAAAGGGAGGGTGCCGTGATTTAATGTTGTAAAAAAAAAAAATAAACTTTTAAATTCCTTATTTTTATAAGTTATTTTCAAGTGAATAATATTTATTGTTTTTTTTTTATTCATTTTTTTTTCTGCCACTGGGTGCCGCCATTTTGATTTGCAGGACTGTAAGTGTGGCTGCACGACACTTTCAGTCTGCAAATACGGCAGCACTGCGCATAGAGATCTGCGGTCGGACGCCGACCCTATCTATAAAGGCCCCGTCTCACATAGCGAGATCGCTAGCGAGATCGCTGCTGAGTCACTAGTTTTGTGACGCAACAGCGACCTCCATAGCGATCTCGCTATGTGTGACACGTACCAGCGATCAGGCCCCTGCTGTGAGATCGCTGGTCGTGTCGGAATGGCCTGGACCTTTTTTTGGTCGTTGAGGCCCCGCTGACATCGCTGAATCGGTGTGTGTGACACCGATCCAGCGATGTCTTCACTGGTAACCAGGGTAAACATCGGGTTACTAAGCGCAGGGCCGCGCTTAGTAACCCGATGTTTACCCTGGTTACCAGCGTAAATGTAAAAAAAAACAAACAGTACATACTCGCCTTTCGGTGTCCAGGTCCCTTGCCGTCTGCTTCATGCTCTGACTGAGCAGCCGTACAGCGAGAGCGCAGCGGTGACGTCACCGCTGCGCTCTGCTCTCGCTGTACGGCCGGATCTCAGTCAGAGCAGGAAGCGGACGGCAAGGGACCTGGACACCGAAAGGCGAGTATGTACTGTTTGTTTTTTTTGGTAACCAGGGTAAACATCGGGTTACTAAGCGCGGCCCTGCGCTTAGTAACCCGATGTTTACCCTGGTTACCCGGGTGCTGCAGGGGGACTTCGGCATCGTTGAAGACAGTTTCAACGATGCCGAAGTCGTTCCCCTGATCGTTGGTCGCTGGAGAGAGCTGTCTGTGTGACAGCTCCCCAGCGACCACACAGCGACTTACCAACGATCACGGCCAGGTCATATCGCTGGTCGTGATCGTTGGTAAATCGCTATGTGAGACGGGGCCTTTATACAGTAGCCACATTAGCTGTGAACTGGGCACGCCCACTCCACAGTTGTGTAGGCGTGTCTGGGTGCCATTGTATTGTAGCCCAGGGCTTTACCTGTTGTCATTCCGTCATTCCGATCTGAAACCGGAAGTGAAGGTCATTCACCTCAAATCCTGTGAAGTGATGACAGACATTAGTGATGGGCAGTCCGGCTCTTTTTGGTGATCCGGCTCTCATGGCTCCGCTCACCAAAAAGAGCCGGCTCTTTCGGCTCACGAATCGGCTCTTTTTGGATCCCTATTGACTATGTGTTCAGGCGTCAGAAACTCCGCCCACCTACCGCAGAAACTCCGCCCACTTTTTAACAGCCAATTAAATTGGAGAGTGGGCGGGGTTTTGCTCAGGTGGGCGGAGTTACGTCTCCCGAAGTCCGAGATTTTACGCCCAGTGAGAGCCATTCAGGAATTTTAGTGGCTCTCACTGGTGTGCCGGCTCCCATCGTTCACAGCAGGGAGCCGGCTCTTTGTGTCGGCTCGTTCGTGAACGACACATCACTAACAGACATACCAGACCGGAGGAGCAGAGCTGCCAGCTGTGAGGGATTTTAGAAGAAGACATACAGCGGCGAGACGAGGACAGAGCGAGCAGGCTGAACATTGCGGGACGGTCACTCGGTAAGGGCTCATTTCCACATGCGAGGCACACGTCCGTGTCTCGCATGTGGAAACCAAGCTGTGGAGCCGACACTCAGGAGCGGAGCGTGCGGCCGCATAGGAACACATGGAGCTGCACAGCTCCGCTCCTGAGTGCCGGCTCCACAGCTTGGTTTCCACATGATACGGTCGTGTGACTCGCATGTGGAAATGAGCACTAAGACTGAATGTAGCAGCATCAGGGCTGCGGCGGTGAATGGCTAAGCACGAGTGTTCACTGCACAGGGAAAAATTGTAAGATGGAGGAATGAATTGGAGGCTGGGAGAGAGAGTATGGGGCACAGCTGAAGCATGCGAGCCAGAGCTTGTGTATAGTGAATGGGAGCAAAGCCAGAGCTGAGCTATGGTGATTAGGTGCTGAGCCACAGCAGGAGTATGGTGAACAGGAGCAGAGCCTGAGATAGGGTATGGTCTATGTGAGCAGAGCTGGAGTATGGTGAATAGGAGCAGAGCCTGAGATAGGGTATGGTCTATGTGAGCAGAGCTGGAGTATGGTGAATAGGAGCAGAGCCGGAGTATGGTGAATGGGGGCAGAACTGGGGTATGGTCAATGTAAGCAGAGCTGTGGTATGGTGAATAGGAGCAGAGCTGTGGTATGTTGAATAGGAGCAGAGCCGGAGTATGGTGAATAGGAGCAGAGCCAGGGTATGGTGAATAGGAGCAGAGCCGGGGTATGGTGAATAGGAGCAGAGCCGGGGTATGGTGAATAGGAGCAGAGCCGGGGTATGGTGAATAGGAGCAGAGCCGGGGTATGGTGAATAGGAGCAGAGCCGGGGTATGGTGAATAGGAGCAGAGCCGGGGTATGGTGAATAGGAGCAGAGCCGGGGTATGGTGAATAGGAGCAGAGCCGGGGTATGGTGAATAGGAGCAGAGCCGGGGTATGGTGAATAGGAGCAGAGCCGGGGTAGGGTGAATGGGGGCAGAACCGGGGTACGGACAATGTGAGCAGAGCTGGTGTACGGTGAATAGGGGCAGAGCCGGGGTACGGTGAATAGGAGCAGAGCCGGGGTATGGTGAATAGGAGCAGAGCCGGAGTATGGTGAATGGGGGCAGAGCTGGGGTATGGTCAATGTAAGCAGAGCTGGGGTATGGTGAATAGGAGCAGAGCTGTGGTATGGTGAATAGGAGCAGAGCTGTGGTATGGTGAATAGGAGCAGAGCCGGGGTATGGTGAATAGGAGCAGAGCCGGGGTATGGTGAATAGGAGCAGAGCCGGGGTATGGTGAATAGGAGCAGAGCCGGGGTATGGTGAATAGGAGCAGAGCCGGGGTATGGTGAATAGGAGCAGAGCCGGGGTATGGAGAATAGGAGCAGAGCCGGGGTAGGGTGAATGGGGGCAGAACCGGGGTACGGTGAATAGGAGCAGAGCCGGGGTACGGTGAATAGGAGCAGAGCCGGGATATGGTGAATAGCAGCAGAGCTATAGCTGGAGTATGGTGAATGGGAGTAGAGCTGGGGTATGGTGAATGGGAGCAGAGCCAGAGCTGGTGTATGGTCAATGGGAGCAGAGTTGCGGTAAGGTGAATGGGGCTAGAGTCAGACTTGTTCACTTCCGGTATTACAGATCCTGTGGAGCGACAGCACACAAGATTCAGCATTGCGGGCCGGAGGAGCAGAGCTGCCAGCGGTGAAGCCAGGAGCTAGTGGCCTAAACACAGCAGCGGTGAGGAGAGAAGCGTGATGGTCGGTGACATGTTAGCTTATATCAATAAATATAAATGATGTTTTATATTCTGTGTAAATTAATAAAAATGAAATTTCTTCATTTTCTATTCTCCCTTTTTCATGTTGTCCATACATCGTATCTGAATGCTCATTATCGTGATTGCAAACAAGACACATGTACTTCTGTGGTGTAATCTAGTGGTATACCCCCTTCACACCTCCATGTCTCCAGGACTTGTTGCCTGTATTCACACCTGGAGATATGTTCACACATATGTTCACAACAGAGATCTTCACACCTCTGTGTTTTCTCAACAAACATGTCTGTGTGAGTTCCTTCACACTAAACGACTTTGCAACGATAGCGATCCGTGACGTTGCAGCGTCCTGGATATCGATATCATTGTGTTTGACACGCAGCAGCGATCTGGATCCTGCTTTGATATCGCTGGTCGTTGCTGAAAGTCCAGAACTTTATTTGGTCGTCAGATCGGCATGTATCGTTGTGTTTGACAGCAAAAGCAACGATGTTTTACAATGGTAACCTGGGTAAATATCGGGTTACTAAGCGCAGGGCCGCGCTTAGTAACCCGATATTTACCCTGGTTACCATTGTAAAAGTAAAAAAAACAAACAGTACATACTCACCTTCTGCTGTCTGTCACATGTCCCTCGCCATCTGCTTCCCGCACTGACTGTGAGTGCTGGCCGTAAAGTAAAAGCAGAGCACAGCGGTGACGTCACCGCTGTGCTGTTAGGGCCGGCGCTCACACAGTGCAGGGAAGCGGACGCCGGGGGACGCGAATGTAAGTATGTAGTGTTTGTTTTTTTACATTTACACTGGTAACCAGGGTAAACATCGGGTTACTAAGCGCGGCCCTGCGCTTAGCAACCCGATGTTTACCCTGGTTACCCGGGGACTTCGGCATCGTTGGTCGCTGGAGAGCTGTCTGTGTGACAGCTCTCCAGCGACCACACAGCGACTCTGCAGCGATCGGCATCGTTGTCGATATCGCTGCAGCATCGCTTACTGTGAAGGTACCTTTAGGCTGCTCTCACTCTGGCATTATTTCAAATACATGTCCATCTGTTTTGAAAGGGATGCCGATGGATCTGTTATGGCCTCCCATGCTGTCCTATGGGCATGGATTGGTCCGGGTGTCTCCGTTTTGTCAAGGATCCATTGGTGTCCGCAATTTTCATGTACTCAGAAACGTAAACTGTTCTCTTTCTGGGCTTTCTCGAAAATCACGGACAGGCATGGATCCATGTCTGTCTGTAAGAAATTAACATGGAGCTCTATGGTGGACGGACCGGTCCCTGAAAACCAACGGATCTGTGAAACAGCATGCTCAGAAGCAAGGTAGGGATAGGGATTAGTGATGAGCGAGTAGCATTGTTGATTGGTGATCTCCAAGTATTTGTGACTTCCTGAGATTTCGTTTTCCTCGCCTCAGCTACATGATTTACGGCTTCTGGACAGGGCATGTGGGCATTCCCTAAGGCCTCTTTCACACGTCCAGATAATTCCGGTACCGGAGTTATCCGTGTACGTGTGTCCGTGTGCTCACGTGGCACATCAGTGTGGCACAAGTGCGGCATCCGTTTGCCACCTGAGGACCACACGGACCCGCAGGAGAGAAGAGATGAATGATTAATTTTTTTTTTATGTTAAAAATAAAGTTGCTGGGACCGCCCGGCCCATTGCAGAAGAAATACTCACCCAGCTCCCGCGATGTCTCCTTTCTCCTCTCAGCGCTGGCAGCCTGTCCTGTGTGAGCGGTCACGTGGGACCGCTCATTACAGTGAGGAATATGCGCATATTCCTCACTGTAATGAGCAGTCCCACGTGACCGCTCACACAGGACAGGCTGCCAGCGCTGAGAGGAGACATCGCGGGAGCTAGGTGAGTATTTCTTCTGCAAGGGACAGGTCGGCACACTGGGGATGAGAGGCAGGAGGTCCCAGCAACTTTATTTTTAACAAAAAAAAAACAAAAAATTGATCATTTATCTCTTCTCTCCTGCGGGGGAGAAGAGATGAATGCCGCCTTCAGCACCACAGCAGGGGGGACAGCGCTTACTGTAGCGCTGTCTCTCCTGTGGGCGGTACGTGCACACAGAGGAGAGTGCACACTGTTCTCCGTGTGCATGTTGTATTGCTGTACGTGCTGCCGGAGAAACACGGACATGTCTCCGTGTTTTGAACACGGAAACACGGTCGGTGAAAACACGGAAACAAGGTCCGTGAAAACTGTCACTACACGTACCAGAGACACTGAAGTGTGATAGAGGCCTAACAGGCATTCCTCACATGTATTCCACCTGGCTAGAGGCCGTAAATCATGCAGCTGAGGCGATGAAAACTAATTCTCCGAGCACATCCAAATACTCGGAGACCACCCGAGCAACTAGTATACTCGCTCATCACTAATAGTGAACTCTGGTATGTCGCCTAAGAGGAGGCGCATTTCATGTCGGCTAAGAGAAGGCGCACGTCGTGTCGGCTAAGAGGAGGCGCACGTCGTGTCGGCTAAGAGGAGGCGCACGTCGTGTCGGCTAAGAGGAGGCGCACGTCGTGTCGGCTAAGAGGAGGCGCACGTCGTGTCGGCTAAGAGGAGGCGCACGTCGTGTCGGCTAAGAGGAGGCGCACGTCGTGTCGGCTAAGAGGAGGCGCACGTCGTGTCGGCTAAGAGGAGGCGCACGTCGTGTCGGCTAAGAGGAAGCGCACGTCATGTCGGCTACGAGGAGGCGCACGTCATGTCGGCTACGAGGAGGCGCACGTCATGTCAGTTACGAGGTTGCGCACGTCATGTCAGCTAAGAGGAGGCGCACGTCATGTCAGCTAAAAGGAATCGCACGTCATGTCGGCTAAGAGGAGGAGCACTTCATGTCAGCTAAGAGGAAGCGCACGTCATGTCAGCTACGAGGAGGCGCACGTCATGTCAGCTACGAGGAGGCGCACGTCATGTCGGCTAAAAGGAATCGCACGTCATGTCGGCTAAGAGGAGGAGCACTTCATGTCAGCTAAGAGGAAGCGCACGTCATGTCAGCTACGAGGAGGCGCATGTCATGTCAGCTACGAGGAGGCGCATGTCATGTCAGCTACGAGGTTGCGCACGTCATGTCAGCTAAGAGGAGGCGCACGTCATGTCAGCTAAGAGGAAGCGCACGTCATGTCAGCTACGAGGAGGCGCACGTCATGTCAGCTACGAGGAGGCGCATGTCATGTCAGCTACGAGGAGGCGCATGTCATGTCAGCTAAGAGGAAGCGCACGTCACGTCAGCTAAGAGGAAGCGCACATCATGTCAGCTAAGAGGAGGCGCATGTAATGACAAAACGGAGACACCCGGACCAATCCGTGCCCATAGGACAGCATGGGAGGCCATAACAGATCCATGGGCATCCATTTCAAAACAGATGGACATGTATTTGAAATAATGCCAGAGTGAGAGCAGCCTAAAGGTACCTTTACACTAAGCGACTTTGCAATGATAACGATAGCGATCCGTGATGTTGCAGAGTCCTGGTTAGCGATATCGTGTTTGACACGCAGCAGCGATCTGGATCCTGCTGTGATACCGCTGGTCGTTGCTGAAAGTTTAGAACTTTATTTGGTCGTCAGATCGGCGTGTATCGTTGTGTTTGACAGCAAAAGCAACGATGCCAGCGATGTTTTACAGTGGTAACCAGGGTAAATATCGGGTTACTAAGCGCAGGGCCGCGCTTAGTAACCCGATATTTACCCTGGTTACCAGCGTAACCATAAAAAAACAAACTAACGGTACATACTCACATTCCGGTGTCTGTCTCACGTCCCTCGCCGTCTGCTTCCCGCACTGACTGTGAGTGCCGGCCGTAAAGTACAGCACAGCGGTGACGTCACCGCTGTGCTGTGCTTTTACTTTACAGCCGGCACTCACAGCCAGTGCGGGAAGCAGACGGCGAGGGACGTGTGACAGACACCGGAATGTGAGTATGTACTGTTTGTTTTTTTACGTTTACGCTGGTAACCAGGGTAAACATCGGGTTACTAGGCGTGGCCCTGCGCTTAGTAGCCCGATGTTTACCCTGGTTACCCGGGGACTTCGGCATCGTCTGTGTGACAGCTCCCCAGCGACCGCACAACGACTTACCAAAGATCACGGCCAGGTCGTATCGCTGGTCGTGATCGTTGGTAAATCATTTAGTGTGAAGGTACCTTAACTCACACAGACATGTTTGTTGAGAAAACACAGGGGTTTGAAGATCTCTGTTGTGAACATATGGGTGAACATATCTCCAGGTGTGAAAACAAGTCCTGGAGATATGGAGGTGTGAAGGGGGTATAAGGCTATGTGCACACGTTGCGGATTAGGCTTAGGAATTTCTGGTGCGGATTCTGCCTCTCCTGGCAGAAAACGCACCTGCGGTTTTTTGTGCGGTTCTGCAGCGTTTTTTGTGTGCGTTTTTGCTGCGTTTTTACCCCTGCGGTTTTCTATAATGGAATGGGTACAAAAACGCTGCAGATTCACAAAAAAGTAGTGACATGGTACTTAAACCGCAGCGTTTCCGCAGCGGATTTTCAGCAACGTGTGCACAAGCATTTTTTTTTTTCTCATTGATTTTACATTGTACTGTAAATCAATTGCGGATCTGCAGTGTTTCTGCACTGCAAAAAACGCTGCTGATCATACCCCAACACTAGATTACACCACAGAAGTACATGTGTCTTGTTTGCAATCACGATAATGAGCATTCAGATACGATATATGGACAACATGAAAAAGGAGAATAGAAAATGAAGAAATTTCATTTTTATTAATTTACACAGAAAAAACAACAACATTTATATTTATTGGCATGACCATACATAAAAAAAGACAAAGATAAAAGACATAGGTTACTACTAGAGATGAGCGAGTGTACTCGTTGCTCAGGTTTTCCTGAGCACGCTCGGGTTGTCTCCGAGTATTTGTGACTACTCGGAGATTTAGTTTTTGTTGACTCCGCTGCTTGATTTACAGCTAGTAGCCAGCCTGAGTACATGTGGGGGTTGCCTGGTTGCTAAGGAATCCCCACATGTACTCAGGCTGGGTAACCGCCATAATTCATTCACTTGCGGCGGCGACGAAAACTAAATCTCCAAGCAGTTGAAATACTCGGAGACCACCCGAGCAACGAGTATATTCGCTCATCACTAGTTACTACATACAGGTCCTTCTCAAAAAATTAGCATATAGTGTTAAATTTCATTATTTACCATAATGTAATGATTACAATTAAACTTTCATATATTATAGATTCATTATCCACCAACTGAAATTTGTCAGGTCTTTTATTGTTTTAATACTGATGATTTTGGCCTACAACTCCTGCTACCCCAAAAAAACTGTCTCAATAAATTAGCATATTTCACCCGACCAATCAAATAAAAGTGTTTTTTAATAACAAACAAAAAAACAATCAAATAATAATGTTCAGTTATGCACTCAATACTTGGTCGGGAATCCTTTGGCAGAAATGACTGCTTCAATGCGGCGTGGCATGGAGGCAATCAGCCTGTGACACTGCTGAGATGTTATGGAGGCCCAGGATGCTTCAATAGCGGCCTTAAGCTCATCCAGAGTGTTGGGTCTTGCGTCTCTCAACTTTCTCTTCACAATATCCCACAGATTCTCTATGGGGTTCAGGTCAGGAGAGTTGGCAGGCCAATTGAGCACAGTAATACCATGGTCAGTAAACCATTTACCAGTGGTTTTGGCACTGTGAGCAGGTGCCAGGAAGCATGAAGTGCTCCAAAATCTCCTGATAGCTAGCTGCATTGACCCTGCCCTTGATGAAACACAGTGGACCAACACCAGCAGCTGACATGGCACCCCACACCATCACTGACTGTGGGTACTTGACACTGGACTTCAGGCATTTTGGCATTTCCTTCTCCCCAGTCTTCCTCCAGACTCTGGCACCTTGATTTCCGAATGACATGCAAAATTTGCTTTCATCAGAAAAAAGTACTTGGGACCACTTAGCAACAGTCCAGTGCTGCTTCTCTGTAGCCCAGGTCAGGCGCTTCTGCCGCTGTTTATGGTTCAAAAGTGGCTTTACCTGGGGAATGCGGCACCTGTAGCCCATTTCCTGCACACGCCTGTGCACGGTGGCTCTGGATGTTTCCACACCAGACTCAGTCCACTGCTTCCTCAGGTTCCCCAAGGTCTGGAATCGGTCCTTCTCCACAATCTTCCTCAGGGTCCGGTCACCTCTTCTCGTTGTACAGCGTTTTCTGCCACATTTTTTCCTTCCAACAGACTTACCATTGAGGTGCCTTGATACAGCACTCTGGGAACAGCCTATTTGTTGAGAAATTTCTTTTTGGGTCTTACCCTCTTGCTTGAGGGTGTCAATGATGGCCTTCTTGACATCTGTCAGGTCGCTAGTCTTACCCATGATGGGGGTTTTGAGTAATGAACCAGGCAGGGAGTTTTTAAAAGCCTCGGGTATCTTTTGCATGTGTTTAGAGTTAATTAGTTGATTCAGAAGATTAGGGTAATAGGTCGTTTAGAGAACCTTTTCTTGATATGCTAATTTATTGAGACAGGTTTTTTGGGTTATCAGGAGTTGTATGCCAAAATCATCAGTATTAAAACAATAAAAGACCTGACGAATTTCAGTTGGTGGATAATGAAGCTATAATATATGAAAGTTTAATTGTAATCATTACATTATGGTAAATAATGAAATTTAACACAATATGCTAATTTTTTGAGAAGGACCTGTATACAACGTCTTGTCTATTTTAGACCCCAACAATGTTTGGCAATCCAAATAGATCAGTGGTAAACAAGTGCGGCCTCCTCTTAGCTAACATGTCACCGACCATCACGCTTCTCTCCTCACCGCTGCTGTGTTTAGGCCACTAGCTCCTGGCTTCACCGCTGGCAGCTCTGCTCCTCCGGCCCGCAATGCTGAATCTTGTGTGCTGTCGCTCCACAGGATCTGTAATACCGGAAGTGAACAAGTCTGACTCTAGCCCCATTCACCTTACCGCAACTCTGCTCCCATTGACCATACACCAGCACTGGCTCTGCTCCCATTCACCATACCCCGGCTCTGCTCCCATTCACCGTACCCCGGCTCTGCTCCCATTCACCGTACCCCGGCTCTGCTCCCATTCACCGTACCCCGGCTCTGCTCCCATTCACCGTACCCCGGCTCTGCTCCCATTCACCGTACCCCGGCTCTGCCCCCATTCACCGTACCCCGGCTCTGCTCCCATTCACCGTACCCCGGCTCTGCCCCTATTCATCGTACCCCGGCTCTGCCCCTATTCACCGTACCCCGGCTCTGCCCCTATTCACCGTACCCCGGCTCTGCTCCTATTCACCGTACCCCGGCTCTGCTCCTATTCACCGTACCCCGGCTCTGCCCCTATTCACCGTACAACAGCTCTGCTCACATTGACCGTACCCCGGCTCTGCTCCTATTCACCATACCCCGGCTCTGCTCCTATTCACCATACCCTGGCTCTGCTCCTATTCAACATACCACAGCTCTGCTCCTATTCACCATACCACAGCTCTGCTTACATTGACCATACCCCAGTTCTGCCCCCATTCACCATACTCCAGCTCTGCTCCTATTCACCATACTCCAGCTCTGCTCACATAGACCATACCCTATCTCAGGCTCTGCTCCTATTCACCATACTCCAGCTCTGCTCACATAGACCATACCCTATCTCAGGCTCTGCTCCTGTTCACCATACTCCAGCTCTGCTCACATAGACCATACCCTATCTCAGGCTCTGCTCCTGTTCACCATACTCCTGCTGTGGCTCAGCACCTAATCACCATAGCTCAGCTCTGGCTTTGCTCCCATTCACTATACACAAGCTCTGGCTCGCATGCTTCAGCTGTGCCCCATACTCTCTCTCCCAGCCTCCAATTCATTCCTCCATCTTACAATTTTTCCCTGTGCAGTGAACACTCGTGCTTAGCCATTCACCGCCGCAGCCCTGATGCTGCTACATTCAGTCTTAGTGCTCATTTCCACATGCGAGTCACACGACCGTATCATGTGGAAACCAAGCTGTGGAGCCGGCACTCAGGAGCGGAGCTGTGCAGCTCCATGTGTTCCTATGCGGCCGCACGCTCCGCTCCTGAGTGTCGGCTCCACAGCTTGGTTTCCACATGCGAGACACGGACGTGTGCCTCGCATGTGGAAATGAGCCCTTACCGAGTGACCGTCCCGCAATGTTCAGCCTGCTCGCTCTGTCCTCGTCTCGCCGCTGTATGTCTTCTTCTAAAATCCCTCACAGCTGGCAGCTCTGCTCCGGAGTCCACTGTCTTCTGCTGCTCCCTCTTCTCTGAGAACACCGCGGTCCACTTCCTGCTTAGCAACTGGTTGTGCCAGATCACAGTGCAGTCACAAAGAAAATGGCGGCGCAATGTCTCCAGTCTTCATTCTGTCCTCTCCTCTTTTGGGTGAGTGAAACAGTGACGTCACTAGATCCTGCCCTAATTTTGCAGCTAACGTAAAGCTAGTAAGCATTACTGTAGCTGCCTGAGGTCTAGACAGGAAGATGCTCCCCCTAGCTGCTAGTATAAGAATTTTTTTTTTTATAATTGACATTTTTCATATTGCAGTATTTGCCATCAATGCAAACACTGGATTAAAAATTTAGAAATAATATTTAAATGTTATTTTCACACATACAAAAAAAAAGAAAAAATTGATGGCACCTTCCCTTTAAGCTCATCCAGAGTGTTGGGTCTTGCGTCTCTCAACTTTCAACAATATCCCACAGATTCTCTATGGGGTTCAGGTCAGGAGAGTTGGCAGGCCAATTGAGCACAGTAATACCATGGTCAGTAAACCATTTACCAGTGGTTTTGGCACTGTGAGCAGGTGCCAGGAAGCATGAAGTGCTCCAAAATCTCCTGATAGCTAGCTGCATTGACCCTGCCCTTGATGAAACACAGTGGACCAACACCAGCAGCTGACATGGCACCCCACACCATCACTGACTGTGGGTACTTGACACTGGACTTCAGGCATTTTGGCATTTCCTTCTCCCCAGTCTTCCTCCAGACTCTGGCACCTTGATTTCCGAATGACATGCAAAATTTGCTTTCATCAGAAAAAAGTACTTGGGACCACTTAGCAACAGTCCAGTGCTGCTTCTCTGTAGCCCAGGTCAGGCACTTCTGCCGCTGATTATGGTTCAAAAGTGGCTTTACCTGGGGAATGCGGCACCTGTAGCCCATTTCCTGCACACGCCTGTGCACGGTGGCTCTGGATGTTTCCACACCAGACTCAGTCCACTGCTTCCTCAGGTTCCGGTCACCTCTTCTCCTTGTACAGCGTTTTCTGCCACATTGTTTCCTTCCAACAGACTTACCATTGAGGTGCCTTGATACAGCACTCTGGGAACAGCCTATTTGTTGAGAAATTTCTTTCTGGGTCTTACCCTCTTGCTTGAGGGTGTCAATGATGGCCTTCTTGACATCTGTCAGGTCGCTAGTCTTACCCATGATGGGGGTTTTGAGTAATGAACCAGGCAGGGAGTTTTTAAAAGCCTCAGGTATCTTTTGCATGTGTTTAGAGTTAATTAGTTGATTCAGAAGATTAGGGTAATAGGTCATTTAGGGTACTGTCACACAGTACCATTTTGATCGCTACGACGGTACGATTCGTGACGTTCTAGCGATATCGTTACGATATCGCAGTGTCTGACACGCAGCAGCGATCAGGGATCCTGCTGAGAATCGTACGTCGTAGCAGATCGTGTGGAACTTTCTTTCGTCGCTTGATCACCCGCTGACATCGCTGGATCGTTGTGTGTGACAGCGATCCAGCGATGTGTTCGCTTGTAACCAGGGTAAACATCGGGTAACTAAGCGCAGGGCCGCGCTTAGTAACCCGATGTTTACCGTGGTTACCAGCGTAAAAGTAAAAAAAAAACAAACAGTACATACTCACATTCCGGTGTCTGTCCCCGGCGTCTCAGCTTCTCTCCACTGTGTGAGCATCTGCCAGCCGGAAAGCGAGCACAGCGGTGACGCGGTGACGTCACCGCTGTGCTTGCCGGCTATGGCGCTTACACAGTGGAGAGAAGCAGAACGCCGGGGACAGACACCAGAATGTAAGTATGTACTGTTTGTTTTTTTTTACTTTTACGCTGGTAACCACGGTAAACATCGGGTTACTAAGCGCGGCCCTGCGCTTAGTTACCCGATGTTTACCCTGGTTACCGGGGACTTCGGCATCGCTCCAGCGCCGTGATTGCAACGTGTGACAGCAGTCTACGACGCTGGAGCAATAATCATACGATCGCTGCGACGTCACGGATCGTGCCGTCGTAGCGATCAAAATGGTACTGTGTGACAGTACCCTTAGAGAACCTTTTCTTGATATGCTAATTTATTGAGACAGGTTTTTTGGGTTATCAGGAGTTGTATGCCAAAATCATCAGTATTAAAACAATAAAAGACCTGACAAATTTCAGTTGGTGGATAATGAATCTATAGTATATGAAAGTTTAATTGTAATCATTACATTATGGTAAATAATGAAATTTAACACTATATGCTAATTTTTTGAGAAGGACCTGTATATATTTCTATCACAAGCCCTCCTTAGATATCACTTGCCCTAATCCTAGCTTCCTGTCCCAAAGCGCTGCAACTCTTTTGTGCTGTCGGTGAACTGACACGAGCCTAACGCCTGCGCCCCACTCCGTACAGACTTTTCGCAAATGGGCGGTCAGGAGATCTGTCCCTAACGGGGGTTCGTTGCAATCAGTCTCTTAGAGTCAACAGCATGTGTAGTGAGCGATGTGTTGTCTTTATCAGGTAGGTCATCTATTCGGTCAGGCAGGGCATCCACAACATCATTCTGGCTTGGGTGTCATCTTCTGGTAGGGGAGCTTTCTTGCGATGCGATGAGTGGATCCAAGTGGGTCTTCCCTCCAGTTTCATAGAGTTTGGTGTCATCAGCAGCACTTGAACAGGACCATCAAATCTGGGATCGAGTGGTGTTCTCCTTACAAACTTTTTCACCAACACCCAGTCTCCTGGCTTCTAGGAGTGCATACCGGACACTGAATCTGGATCTGGCAATAAAGAAAAAAACTCGAGAATGGATGTTAGCAAGTTTCTTGGTGAGTTCAATTTACATAAGCAGACAAAGTATCATATTGCATAATCAGCTGCTGAGGGAAAGGATACCCCTAACCTGGGACTAGACGCAAACAAAATTTCATAGCTTTTTTGGGCCTCTGGAAGTGTGCCTTACACTAAGTAGTGTGATTGGGAGTGTGTAGGCCTAAGTCTGACCCTACTGCTGACTAGATCTCTCCGTGTGAGATTTGCTGTGAATGCGGGTCCCTGGTCACTCTCTATCACTTCTGGGACCCCATAGCTGCATATCTCGTCTCTGAGAGTAGCTTCTTTGCAGTAGTCTTTGATGACTGGTTCCTCACTGGGAAAGCTTCTGGCCATCCTGAGAACACGTCCACGACCACAAGGGTATATTCGAAACCTCCACTTGGCGGCATTTGGATGTGGTCTATCTGGACCCTCTGGAAGGGGTACAGTGGTCTGGCAAGACGATGTGTGGGAACTTTCTCCATTCTTCCAGGGTTGCATTTGCCACAGGTCAGACAGCTGTTTATGAACTTGGCTGTTAGGGTGGAGATTTCTGGAGCGAACCAGTAAGCACCAATCGGATCATTCATCTGTGTCTTTAATCTGTGTGAGGGCCCATGTGCCCACTGGACCACCATAGGGTACATGCTTCGGGGTAAACAGGGTTTGTAGTCCATTGAGTATACCCTTCCTTCTTCATGTGTTGCTCTCTTCTGCATCCAGCATTCCTTCTTGTCCTTTGGGGCTTGCTCTTGCAGCTTTTTTGAGCAGATCCCAGGATGTCATCTTGTCAGGTTTCCTGTCTTCAGCCGTCCTGTAGTAGCCGTCCGGCTCTACGACCTCTTCCACTTTTCCATATTGTCTTCCCTTGACTGCTTCTTTGGCTGGCGAAGATGCCTGGCGGTGGAGAGATGTTTTGGCTGGGTTTGGTTGAGGATTGCTGAGATGTCATGCAGAGCCAGGATTTCCAATGGTTTTTCCACTGATGTCAGTAGTCCTGTCCAGGAGGGCGTGTGCTGCAACTGCTGCTCTCAAGCGAGAGGAAGAGGCTCCCCTTGCAACTGGATCCAGGCGAGCTGAAAAGTAGTCCAAAAGTCTCTGCTTTCCCCCCTGAAGCTGCGTCAGGACTCCAGTAGCAAGGCCTTCTTTTCTCATCAAGTAGAGACGGAATGGCTTCTCGTAGTCAGATAGGCCTAGTGATGGCGCTGAGACTACAGAGCCTTTTAACTTCTTGAACAAACTGAAGGCCACATCTGTCTGGAGGAACGGGGTCACGCTGACGTATTCACACAGAGGCTGTATTAGGATGGAAGCATCAGGGATCCAGGCTCTGCAATACGAAACTAGACCAAGGAAGGCCTGTAGCACCTTTTGAGTTGTTGGAGGAACCATCTTCTCTACTGTGGTCTTCCGGTCATCTGTCAGGTATTTCACCTGGTGAGCAATACAGTGTCTCTGGAACGTAACTCGCTTCAGACACCACTGGACTTTGTTCTTTGAGATCTTGCAGTGCTGCTCCGCCAGGTAGAGTAGGAGATACAAGGAATGGGCTTTACACGTGTCAAAGTCAATTGCACAAAGGAGTAGATCGTCCATGTATTGTAGCAGGGTTACTTCTGCATGTTCTGTGACCCAGTTGGTGAGGACTGTGGACATTGCTCTGGTGAACTGTGAAGGGCTGTTCTGGGCCCACTGTGGCATCACTGTCCATGTGTGGTGTCCCCCCTGGTGCATTAAGGCAAACAGGAACCAGTCTTCCGGATGAAGGGGAACACTGGAGAAAACATTAGCCAGGTCGGTCACTGTGAACACTTTTGCTGTGGCAGGCACATTTGAGAGCAGAGTGTGCGGATTCGGCACAATTGGAGTTTCAAACACCGTGACGTCATTCACAGCTCTCAGGTCATGTAATATTCTGAACTTGGCTGGCTCTCATTTTACAGTCTTTTTCTTGACCGGGAAAAGCAGAGGATTGCAAGGCGATGTGCAAGGAACAATGATTCCTATTTCCAGGTAGACTTTCAGTTGGTCAGAGGCAGCTTGACTCTAGGCCTGGCCTGGGCCTTACGTGGGTACGGGGTACCTGGCTTGAGTGACACCCGTACTGGGGCAACTTGAGGTTCTCACGTCCTGGGGTCCCTTAGACCATAGACTTTCTGGTACTACGTCCAGTACCTCCTTGAGTAGGCCTCATCGGTTGCTTAAGGTTCTTGTAGGGCTGCCAGCATGATTCTTCTTGGGTCAGGGATGAAGAAAGTGTCACTGTCCCATCTTCCTGGAACACTGTGGTTGCCTTCAGCATCTGCAGTAGGTTCACTCCCAGCAGGTTGAGTGGAAGGTCTTTGACACCACAAACTGGGGCAGGATAGTGTGTCCTGGCTGAGTGCACACGCTCAGTGACTTTGTAAGCTGAGAATGTCTGACTTGACCATCAATGCCCATGCGAGGCACAGAGGATTCTGATAGGCAGGTGGGATCAGCGAGTTCCACAGGTGTCATCACACTTCTGGCTGCACCACGTTGGATCTGACAACACCATCCACTTTAAGGATAATTTGAGGTATTGGTCTTGCAGATGAAGTTTTACATGTCAGGAGCGTAGTGTCTTGCGGACCTGGCTTGCTTGCCTCTGTCCTATGGACGGGGTACTTCACTGCTTTCTGCACTTCTTCCTTGACCTGTTTCTCTGGGCCAACTCTTGGATTGCATGGCTCCAGTCTCTTCAGGGGTGTGGGTGCTTTACACTGGTTCCGGTAATGGCCAAACTTGCCACAGATGTAACACTTGACACTTCTTCTGTCTTTGTAGGGTGGTTGCGCTTCCAGGTTAGTAGTCACCACGAGAGGGGCCGTTCTCTGCACTCCTGGTTGGGACTCGGTCCCTCTGGCTACTGTGGACAACGGCATGATGGGTACTGTAGCGGCAGCGGGGTTAGGCCTGCTGATTGAAGCTGCGGTGGTAAGATGGGGCCTGCAGGTGCGTCAGTGACGAGGCCCGGGGGTGCCATGAGACCGGCGGCTGCATCTAACCCAAAGTCTTGGGGCATTACAGGGGCTGTGGCTGCATCTGCCATCACTTCTTCCCCCTGCTCCGACATAGCTTCTCCCCTTTGCTAACCTTATTGAGGTCAGTGTCTCCTCTCTGGAGTCTGCAGCGGTTCTTCCGGTGTGTTGATCGGCACTTTGCAGCATCTTCACCTCTGGCTCCCCTTCCGGCATCTCAGCAGCACGGCACCCGTTTCCTTCTTCGCGCGCTTTGTGGTGCTATAATAGCGGCAGTTTTGGTGACAATCGGCAATAAACAGTCTCCTAGGCTCACATAAAACATTTTGCTGGGTCAATCTATTGCCATTGACCTGTTCTCAGGCCTAGCCACTATCAGTGGTTTCCTAATTGGCTGTCTCAGTCCATGCACAAAGGCCTGTGCCAACATTTGCCTGTGTATCTGGTCATGAATGGTGAAGCCCAAGTCTTGGAATACTTGCATTACTCTGCCATGAAACTTCTTTACAGACTGTCTTATCTTGGCTCTTGGTTTTGGCTTGTCCTGCCAATCTGCCTTTGGCCCACTCTCTGAGCTGTTATATTAGCTGTGGCCCTGACTCCCAAGCGTGTACATCTAATTCTGCTGGAAGTTTGAATTGTTCCTTCATGATTGGCCAGAGTGCATCACCTGCTTATATTTCCATGTATGGCCCAGAGATAATTCCAGGTGGCTGCATATGTTCACTGGTTCTGCTACATTCTTCGGTAAAATGGCATGGGATGCATCCCTGGGTCTGTAAGATTGTCATCTGACTTGAAGTGCAGTGCACATAGTGTAATGGTGGTGCCTGTGGGTTTCTTTTTCTAGTACTGGACAGCATGTATGATGTTCCCTCTTCATCTTCATCAAAGGAATAGTTGTGATAGCTTGTACTGGGGTCATACACTGGCTGATTTTGGACTTAGAAGTTGCCTTTCTTTTTCTTTCATGTGAGGATGTCTCCCCCCTTGCTGAAGCTATGATGGATTAGGCTTATAGTTTCATGTTGGTGTGAATGTAGGCAGCTCTGACCGGTGCTGAAGTTGTACATTACCAATACATGGTGATATCAGTCCTCCCCCCTCTGCACCCAGGGCTGAGCTGTCTGCTACCTGATGTGTCTGAGGGCTGCCCACTGCAGGGGGGGATTTTCACCTTCTTTCCCCGATATCACAACTGGCAATGGCTGGACTGTGCCAGGGGCATAGAAGGGGAACCTTGTGCTGTAAGCACCACATTGTTTGAATTGGGCGTTGGCTCAGCCGGCAACGAAGAGGAAGAAGGGGGAGGGGTTGATGAGTGAGACAAAGGAAGAGAGAGGAGAAGAGAGGAGTGGAGATGGATATGGAGAAGGAAGAGAAGGAGGAGATAGAGAGGGAGGAGAACAGAGGAGTGGAGATGGGTGTGAAGAAGGAGGAGATAGAGAGGGAGGAGAAGAGAGGAGTGGAGATGGGTGTGGAGAAGGAGGAGATAGGTGTGGTGGGGGAGTGGAGAAGGAGGAGAGAGAGAGAGGAGAAGAGAGGAGAAGAGATGGGTGTGGAGAAGGAGGAGTGGAGATGGGTGAGGAGAAGAGGGAGGAGAAGATGGAAGGTGTGGAGGGGAGAGATAGAGAGAGGGAGAGAGAGAGAAGAGAAAAGTGTGGAGAAAGAGGAGAGGAAAGGAGAGTGAGAGAAGAATGAGGAGAGAAAGAGTGACAGAGAAAAAGGAGGATAGAGAAAAACGAGAACAATAGAGTGGAGCAATGATGCCTTCTCCCTGCAGGGAGAGACGGGGCGCACCACATACTGTGCAAAAATAACTACCTATACCATGGATTCTGCTAAAAGCAGACTGCACTGATCCGATATCTCCCGTCTTATACACACAAAAAAAACACTTCCTGGTTTGCTCACATAACTTTCTGTACCACCTAAACGATGTAAGCTCTGCTGCTACTTTATACCATGTATTAGTATTCAGCAATCTAACATCAGCTAACTTCCCTTATTTTCTTTTCTACGTCATGCCATTCCACAGCTTGAAATCTGCCATTCCGCAGCTTGAAATCTGCCATTCTTATGAATTTCACGTACTTTATACCTTTCAAAATTATTCACATACTTAACACCTTCGTATTCTGCCATTATCTGGGGGGCTGTTTTCTCATCAGGAAATAAAAAGATTTTCCTGTTGCTTGGCCACTTTATTCCCCATGGCAAAAACAAAAAAAAATGAAATGAAAAACACACAAAAAGGAAAAAGAAAACACTAAAAAAAAAAACTTCTAAAAATGAGTATATAAAAAACTCAGAAAAACCCCAAAACGATAAAACCATCAAAAACTTAGTACACTATCAAAAAGTCAAAATTTTGAAGCAAAAGAAAAAACTTAAAAAAAAAAAAAACCAACATAAAGAGACAGAAAGGATAACTTTGGAAAACTTAAAAAACTTAAAAAGAAACCTTAAAAATATGAAAAAAACAGAATAAATACCTTCAAAAGAGTAAAAAAAACTATATATATTTTTTTCTTCTCCCCTCTCTCTGCGCTTAATGCAGTCAGAGACACACACTTCCTCTTTTCTTATGCTATTGTATGCAATGTCACTAAAATCACGTATCTGAAAACACGTATGTCGCATCAAAAATAATAGATACAATTTGTTTCACTTCTTCACAAAAAAGCTACACATAGCCAGCATTGCAGCTGAAAACAGTCAGAAAAAAAAAACAAAACAGATGTGACAGTGTGATTTACAATGCATATATCTGCTACAGCAGCTGCTGGAAAAGAGGAAGTTCAGGAGAAAGAAAAAAAAACCAAAACTTTCTTTTACAATTGCATGCTTTTAAAGCAGCAATACTTGATAAACAGAAACAGATAGACAATCCGGGAGATGCCCCTTTTAAATTCCGTGACACGTGCAGGTTGCGCTGGGAACAGACTACTGCCAATCGCACTGGACACATCCTGTGCCCGGGCCGCCTGAGTGAGAAGCACAACAAGCGGGAAATCTACCACCCCGGTCCGGTCGTCCTAACTGGATCGCCGGCACTACGGGAATCTGCAGTAGCCCTCAAAGTTATCACTACCCGTGCCTGGAACATGGGACTACCTGCCCCGGAACTCTACCTGTTCCTCCTATGCACGGGAATCCTGCAATAACTTATCGAGCGATTTGACCTCCTGCAGTCTGTTACCCAGCCACCACAAACAAAAGTCACTTTTCCTTCCTTCTCCCGGATCGTACACAAACACAGAACACATACACGGCACACAGCAGACACCTCCCAGGGTTTGGATTCAGGCTTCGGACTTTTTACACTACCTGGGAAATGCGGTGGTGACCACACCTGACCGGCAAGAGGTATAGACCTGGACTGGGCACAGGGGACTTTCAGGTAAGATGATAACATTTTCTTACCTTTATGGAGCTGCGCAGTCTCCGTCCCGTGAACCAAGGCCGTGGCTAACACCTCCGTATCTCCGGTCAGCAGAATCCCGTGCGTTTCATCCATGCCCCACGTTGGGCACCATTTGATATGGAGATTTGGGTTGGATAAATCCCTGTGTGTGCTGCGGCCGCTCCCAATTAGACTGAGTATTGTCATGCTCGCGCCCAGACTGGTTGGCGCGGGCGTGCGGGGGAGTGGCCCCACTGGACCACAGACCAAACCTCCCTGGAAGGGGCGTAACTAAGTAGCTTCCTAGGTGTTCGCTGGAGCCTCTGATGGTGAGGTGAGACTTGTGCAATAGGAAGCTACCAGGTACCACTCCAGGGTGGAGTCTGGTTGTGGCTGCTGATCCCACCGGGGAACGGAACATAGACAAGCAAGCGGGCACGGCTGGCACATAGGCAGGCAGACGGGTACAACAGGAACACTGTCAGGCAGGCGGGCACGGCTGGCTCTCTGGTAGGCAGGCGGGCACGGCTGGCTCTCTGGCACGACTGGTGGACAAGACTGGTACACTGGAAGAACTGGTAGGGACCGGTCTGCAGGCAGGTATGTAGAACGGGTAAGAAGCTGTTCAGACACGAGGACCTAGGAATAAGTAGATAAAGACCGCAAGAGCGGATGCAGAGCGAAAGCACAGGAGCTAGAGCCAAGAACAGAAATGCAGGAGGCGGAGCCAAGAGCTGGAGGCGGAGCCAAGAGCTGGAGGCGGAGCCAAGAGCTGGAGGCGGAGCCAAGAGCTGGAGCCAAGTGCAAAACCGCAGGAGGCGGAGCCAAGAGCTGGAGGCGGAGCCAAGTGCAAAACCGCAGGAGGCGGAGCCATGAGCTGGAGGCGGAGCCAAGTGCAGACAGGCAGGAGGCGGAGCCAAGAGCTGGCGGCGGAGCCAAGTGCAGGAGAAGTAGAACCGCAAGGAGCGGAGCCAGGTAGAACCGCAAGGAGCGGAGCCAGGTAGAACCGCAAGGAGCGGAGCCAGGTAGAACCGCAAGGAGCGGAGCCAGGTAGAACCGCAAGGAGCGGAGCCAGGTAGAACCGCAAGGAGCGGAGCCAGGTAGAACCGCAAGGAGCGGAGCCAGGTAGAACCGCAAGGAGCGGAGCCAGGTAGAACCGCAAGGAGCGAAGAGGAGCTGCGGGAGGGGTCTCTGCAGCAAAGCTGAGCAGAGCCACAAAGAATGTGGAGAGAAGCTGCAGCAAGGGATAACTGCAACAGCAGAAGATAAGCTGAGTAGAAAGGAGCAGAAACGCAGAAGTGAGGAGCAGAGGTAAAGTAACAAAGGTTCAGAGCAGGCAGAGCTGCAAGAGTGCGGAGTGAAAGCAGACTGAGAATACAAGGAAAGACAACAGGGAAGGAAGCCAAAGACTAGAAGACCGAGGTAAGACTAAGTACAGACAAGGCAATGGAACAAGACACAAGGACAAAGACACTGGGACCAGGATATACTGCCTCCTGGTGGGCGGACAACAAGACCAAGGAAATAACACAGAGAATCCTCCAGAGAGGGAGTAACTCAGAGAAAGGCCAGGCAAACTCAGAAGCAAGACACTAACTGAGCTAACACATTGCACAGGCCCAGAACACTGGGTGGTGCTGCACTAAATACTGGAGGCCTCCTGGCAATTGGTCAGGAACAGATTGGACAGATGCACCTGATTCCTATAAGAACCAGAGAGTTCAGGCGCCGCCCCTCTATACACAGAACTATGAAGCATGCAGAGAGCAGAGACACAGAACATGGAGCTGGCAAGAAACAGAAACCACATCATGGCCTGGAGCAGTGGGTAAGATAGTGTGAGAAATGCGAGGCCATGCCGTGATACCAGCAGAGTTGTTACAAGTATTTTGAGCGCTCAAGGAATGAGACTGCAACATCATTGTGTCAATAACATTCCATCAATACTGATACTTTATTGTACATACATAGTTTTTATGATAGCACATAGAAAGGAGTGGTTAGGGGTTGTTAGGGGTGGTTAGTTAATTACCATATTGTCTAGCTCCTCTGTCATTGGTTATCTAAACATATATGGAATATTGTGATTAACGCTCATATGACTGCTGATTAAGCAACTAGAATTGAGCTCTCTGCATGTAGGACAGAGTTGAGACATCTGATCAGCACTTAATACATCTGACACTGTTGGTCTGCCGTTTCAGCAAGATTCAGCTATATTCTAGGCATTATTTCAGGACATCTGGCCCAAGTTCCGCTTTTGGGATGGAAAACCCCATACAATCTGTCTGGCTTATATCAGTTCATGTCAGCCATTTTAAACCATTGATTATAATGTATATATTAGCTGTGAGTATATGAGTATATATGATTATAGAGGAGTATACATGCAAGTGAGATCTACATGATATATATATACAGTGCCTACAAGTAGTATTCAACCCCCTGCAGATTTAGCAGGTTTAATAAGATGCAAATAAGTTAGAGCCTTCAAACTTCAAACAAGAGCAGGATTTATTAACAGATGCATAAATCTTACAAACCAAAAAGTTTTGTTGCTCAGTTAAATTTTTATAAATTTTAAACATAAAAGTGTGGGTCAATTATTATTCAACCCCTAGGTTTAATATTTTGTGGGATAACCTTTGTTTGCAATTACAGCTAATAATCATCTTTTATAAGACCTGATCAGGCCGGCACAGGTCTCTGGAGTTATCTTGGCCCACTCCTCCATGCAGATCTTCTCCAAGTTATCTAGGTTCTTTGGGTGTCTCATGTGGACTTTAATCTTGAGCTCCTTCCACAAGTTTTCAATTGGGTTAAGGTCAGGAGACTGACTAGGCCACTGCAACACCTTGATTTTTTGCCTCTTGAACCAGGCCTTGGTTTTCTTGGCTGTGTGCTTTGGGTCGTTGTCTTGTTGGAAGATGAAATGACGACCCATCTTAAGATCCTTGATGGAGGAGCGGAGGTTCTTGGCCAAAATCTCCAGGTAGGCCGTGCTATCCATCTTCCCATGGATGCGGACCAGATGGCCAGGCCCCTTGGCTGAGAAACAGCCCCACAGCATGATGCTGCCACCACCATGCTTGACTGTAGGGATGGTATTCTTGGGGTCGTATGCAGTGCCATCCAGTCTCTAAACGTCACATGTGTGGTTGGCACCAAAGATCTCGATCTTGGTCTCATCAGACCAGAGAACCTTGAACCAGTCAGTCTCAGAGTCCTCCAAGTGATCATGAGCAAACTGTAGACGAGCCTTGACATGACGCTTTGAAAGTAAAGGTACCTTACGGGCTCGTCTGGAACGGAGACCATTGCGGTGGAGTACGTTACTTATGGTATTGACTGAAACCAATGTCCCCACTGCCATGAGATCTTCCCGGAGCTCCTTCCTTGTTGTCCTTGGGTTAGCCTTGACTCTTCGGACAAGCCTGGCCTCGGCACGGGAGGAAACTTTCAAAGGCTGTCCAGGCTGTGGAAGGCTAACAGTAGTTCCATAAGCCTTCCACTTCCGGATGATGCTCCCAACAGTGGAGACAGGTAGGCCCAACTCCTTGGAAAGGGTTTTGTACCCCTTGCCAGCCTTGTGACCCTCCACGATCTTGTCTCTGATGGCCTTGGAATGCTCCTTTGTCTTCCCCATGTTGACCATGTTTGAGTGCTGTTCACAAGTTTGGGGAGGGTCTTAAATAGTCAGAAAAGTCTGGAAAAATAGATAATTAATTCCAACATGTGAAGCTCATTGTTCTTTGTGCCTGAACTACTTCTTAATACTTTAGGGGAACCAAACAGAATTCTGGTGGGTTGAGGGGTTGAATAATAAATGACCCTCTGAAAAAACTGTTCCCAATTTAAAAAAAAAAATAAACAAAGAAATAACATTCTTTTTTGCTGCAGTGCATTTCACACTTCCAGGCTGATCTACAGTCCAAATGTCACAATGCCAAGTTAATTCCAAATGTGTAAACCTGCTAAATCTGCAGGGGGTTGAATACTACTTGTAGGCACTGTATATATATATATATATATATATATATATATATATATATATATATATATATATATATATACATATTTCTATCACACATGCAGTGTAGAACTGTGTGTATATAGCATGCAGTGCAGAGCTGTGTATATATAATGCAGTACAGACTGTGTATATAGCATGCAGTGCAGAGCTGTGTATATAGCATGCAGTACAGCACTATGTATATATAGCATGCAGTGCAGAGCTGTGAGTAAATAGCATGGAGTGCCGAGCTGTGTATATAGCATGCAGTGCAGAGCTGTGTGTATATAGCATGCAGTGCAGAGCTGTGTGTATATAGCATGCAGTGCAGAACTGTGTGTATATAGCATGCAGTGCAGAGCTGTGTATATATATGTATAATGCAGTATAGAGCTGTGTGTATAGAGCATGCAGCGCAGAGCTGTGAGTATATAGCATGCAGTGCAGAGCTGTGAGTATATAGCATGCAGTGCAGAGCTGTGTGTATTTAGCATGCAGTGCAGAGCTGTGTATATATAGCATGCAGAGCTGTGAGCATATAGTGTGCAGAGCTGTGTATATAGCATGCAGTGCAGAGCTGTGAGTATATAGCATGCAGTGCAGAGCTGTGTATATATATAGCATGCAGTGCAAAGCTGTGTATATAACATGCAGTGCAGAGAATTTAGTGTATAGCATGCAGTGCAGAGCTGTGTGTATATAGCATGCAGTGCAGAGCTGTGTGTATATATAATGCAGTACAGACTGTGTGTATATAGCATGCAGTGCAGAGCTGTGTGTATATATATATATATATATATATATATATATATATATGTATAATGCAGTACAGAGCTGTGTGTATATAACATGCAGTGCTGAGCTATGTATATACAGCATGCAGTACAGAGCTGTGTATATATAGCATGCAGTACAGAGCTGTGTGTATATAACATGCAGTACAGCGCTATGTATATATAGCATGCAGTGCAGAGCTGTGAGTATATAGCATGGAGTGCCGAGCTGTGTATATAGCATGCAGTGCAGAGCTGTGTGTATATAGCATGCAGTGTAGAGCTATGTGTATATAGCATGCATTGCAGAGCTGTGTATAAAGCATGCAGTGCAGAGCTGTGTATATATATATATATATATATATATATATATATATATATATATATAATGCAGTACAGAGCTGTGTGTATATAGCATGCAGTGCTGAGCTGTGTATATACAGCATGCAGTACAGAGCTGTGTATATATAGCATGCAGTACAGAGCTGTGTGTATATAGCATGCAGTACAGCACTATGTATATATAGCATGCAGTGCAGAGCTGTGAGTATATAGCATGGAGTGCCGAGCTGTGTATATAGCATGCAGTGCAGAGCTGTGAGTATATAGCATGCAGTGCAGAGCTGTGTGTATATAGCATGCAGTGCAGAGCTGTGTGTATAAAGCATGCAGTGCAGAGCTGTGTATATATGTATAATGCAGTGCAGAGCTGTGTGTATATATAATGCAGTACAGACTGTGTGTATATAACATGCAGTGCAGAACTGTGTATATATAGCATGCAGTGCAGAGCTGTGTATATATATAATGCAGTACAGACTGTGTATATAGCATTCAGTGCAGAGCTGCGTGCATATAGCATGCAGTGTAGAACTGTGTGTATAAAGCATGCAGTGCAGAGCTGTGTGTATATATATGTATAATGCAGTACAGAGCTGTGTGTATATAGCATGCAGTGCTGAGCTGTGTATATACAGCATGCAGTACAGAGCTGTGTATATATAGCATGCAGTGCAGAGCTGTGTGATATATATATATATATATATATATATATATATATATATATACTGCAGTACAGACTGTGCATATAGCATGCAGCGCTGAGCTGTGTATATTCAGCATGCAGTACAGAGCTGTGCATATATAGCATGCAGTGCAGAGCTGTGAGTATATAGCATGCAGTGCAGAGCTTTGTGTATTTATAGCATGCAGTGCAAAGCTGTGTGTATATATATAATGCAGTACAGACTGTGTATATAGCATGCAGTGCAGAGCTGTGTGTATATAGCATGCAGTGCAGAGCTGTGTGTATATAGCATGCAGTGCAGAACTGTGTGTATATAGCATGCAGTGCAGAACTGTGTGTATATAGCATGCAGTGCAGAGGTGTGTGTATATATAATGCAGTACAGACTGTGTGTGTATAGCATGCAGTGTAGAGCTGTGTGTATATAGCATGCAGTGCAGAGCTGTGAGTATATAGCATGCGGTGCAAAGCTGTGTGTATATAGCATGCAGTGCAGAGCTGTGAGTATATAGCATGCAGTGCAGAGCTGTGAGTATATAGCATGCGGTGCAGAGCTGTGATTATATAGCATGCGGTGCAGAGCTGTGAGTATATAGCATGCGGTGCAGAGCTCTGTGTATACAGCATGCGGTGCAGAGCTGTGAGTATATAGCATGCGGTGCAGAGCTGTGTGTATATAGCATGTGGTGCAGAGCTGTGAGTATATAGCATGCAGTGCAGAGCTGTGAGTATATAGCATGCAGTGCAGAGCTGTGAGTATATAGCATGCAGTGCAGAGCTGTGAGTATATAGCATGCAGTGCAGAGCTGTGAGTATATAGCATGCAGTGCAGAGCTGTGAGTATATAGCATGCGGTGCAGAGCTCTGTGTATATAGCATGCGGTGCAGAGCTGTGAGTATATAGCATGCGGTGCAGTGCTGTGAGTATATAGCATGCGGTGCAGAGCTGTGAGTATATAGCATGCAGTGCAGAGCTGTGAGTATATAGCATGCGGTGCAGAGCTGTGAGTATATAGCATGCGGTGCAGAGCTGTGAGTATATAGCATGCGGTGCAGAGCTGTGAGTATATAGCATGCGGTGCAGAGCTGTGAGTATATAGCATGCGGTGCAGAGCTGTGAGTATATAGCATGCGGTGCAGAGGTGTGTGTATATATAATGCAGTACAGACTGTGTGTGTATAGCATGCAGTGTAGAGCTGTGTGTATATAGCATGCAGTGCAGAGCTGTGAGTATATAGCATGCGGTGCAAAGCTGTGTGTATATAGCATGCAGTGCAGAGCTGTGAGTATATAGCATGCAGTGCAGAGCTGTGAGTATATAGCATGTGGTGCAGAGCTGTGATTATATAGCATGCGGTGCAGAGCTGTGAGTATATAGCATGCGGTGCAGAGCTCTGTGTATACAGCATGCGGTGCAGAGCTGTGAGTATATAGCATGCGGTGCAGAGCTGTGTGTATATAGCATGCGGTGCAGAGCTGTGAGTATATAGCATGCGGTGCAAAGCTGTGAGTATATAGCATGCAGTGCAGAGCTGTGAGTATATAGCATGCAGTGCAGAGCTGTGAGTATATAGCATGCAGTGCAGAGCTGTGAGTATATAGCATGCAGTGCAGAGCTGTGAGTATATAGCATGCGGTGCAGAGCTCTGTGTATATAGCATGCGGTGCAGAGCTGTGAGTATATAGCATGCGGTGCAGTGCTGTGAGTATATAGCATGCGGTGCAGAGCTGTGAGTATATAGCATGCAGTGCAGAGCTGTGAGTATATAGCATGCGGTGCAGAGCTGTGAGTATATAGCATGCGGTGCAGAGCTGTGAGTATATAGCATGCGGTGCAGAGCTGCGAGTATATAGCATGCGGTGCAGAGCTGTGACTATATAGCATGCGGTGCAGAGCTGTGAGTATATAGCATGCAGTGCAGAGCTCTGTGTATACAGCATGCAGTGCAGAGCTGTGTGTATATAGCATGCAGTGCAGAGCTCTGTGTATACAGCATGCGGTGCAGAGCTGTGTGTATACAGCATGCAGTGCAGAGCTGTGAGTATATAGCATGCAGTGCATAGCTGTGAGTATATAGCATGCGGTGCAGAGCTGTGTGTATATAGCATGCGGTGCAGAGCTGTGAGTATGTGAAGGAAGAAATTAAGAAAGATTCTCCATTTTGTGCTTTTCGACTCCATTTTGTTGTTTTGATATAAATTTTGTTAGTAGGCTAAAGTTTACAGCTGTTATGAGACCTTGATTGTTGCAACCTGGGTAGAACATGAGACTGAGGGTGTATTGTTCTACAAGACTTTGACGCACAGATTGTTCCTGCATTTTTATAGGCTAAGAACTGTGAGCGTGTTCTTATGCTGATTGGTTGAAGTATAATTTCTATGACTATGAAAAGTCATACAGAATAAACGGGGGCCAGAGATCTGCTCGATCCCCCATACAGAGGCACACGTCTCCGTCTGGTCATTTTCAGTTGCCGGCAACACCTTGTAGATTAATTTGGAAATCACTGAGTTAACCGTGAAGGATCAATTTAGATCCTCCCTCAACAGTTGGCGCCCGAAACGTGGGGCTCCAAGCAGGAACGCCTCTGCCCCCCGGAGGACAAGACAAAGGACCCTCGGACCGGACGCAGGCACTGGATAATTGGGACTGATCATCCCCCACAACAACCACGGTAAGTTGGCAGTTATACTGTCCAGACTGACCGTTTGGTGTGGTTTTCCTGTGTTTGTTGCTGCAAAGAGGATCTGAGGTTTGTCCCCGAAGGTGGGATGCTTCTTGGGTGGAATCATATAGAGGTGTAGTTCCGTTGGGAGCCCAGTGCTCGAACCGTACCTCATAAGGGACGGACACCCCAGATTGACCAGTGATGTAATTCTCTTTATAGTCAAAATATCCTGAATTCCTGATCACTGTTAGAATCAGGCGCAGTGAGGTGATCGAAGATTAGGTAGGATGCGTAACTCAGGTATATATTGATATAAATATATCCAGAGGTGTCCCAAGGGAAAGTCTGAGATGCCCTCCTCCTTTCGCTGAGTACCGCGATTTTGGGTTGTCCCAGCGGGGGACAGGTAAACCCTAGTGGAATAGACTATACGGCCGCTCTAGTACTATACATGACTAAGTAAGGGTATTTAGCTCTAAAGGAGAATCAGTTTCCGTGGAAGAAGAAGACTTTGAATTTGTATGATGAATTTGATATTGTTAGCCCAAAGACAGGGAAAGAAATCTGTCAGATATGCAGGGAAAATATTCTCAATCTGGCATGTGAATTGTGTGATGAAGATTTTGTAGAAATTGATTAAGTCTGAGAACTGCTGTATTTCGTTTCTGTGTGAGATTTCTGAGATACCCGATGGGAGGGGTCAAACAGCTGCGCTATTGCTTTCTTTCTGTGCTGAGGAATGTTGCGATTTTCTTATCTATGCTGTGTCTCTAGTGTGGAGGGGGCATGTGGCTGCGCTCTTAAGTTTCTCTGTATTTTCTTGGTGTAGTACGCGCTGGTAGATTTGTGTTTTGTTTAAAGCGACAATATTGTTTTGAAGTACAAAGAAATATTGTAAATTGAAAGTGAAATCTAGTGCCTAGTTTTAGAAGGAAACTTGTAAGTGATTGTTTGGTTATCAGTGTGATTGAAAGATTGGTAAAAGATTCACCTGCTTCAAGTTGAGTGGTTGATATATAGCAAATTGAGGATCAACAGAGGAAGTGAATTCTGATTGTTTTTGTCACGTTGAAAAATGAAAGTTGTCTATTACTATGACACAAAACTGAATGTTTTGTGGTGCAGGAAGGAATTGAGAAAGTGATTGAGGGTAATGTGTTAGAAAGACAAATAATTAAAAATAATAATCTGAAACAGGGGGGCTCCCTGTTAGATGATGTGGTCCCTCCCCAGGAAATTAAGCCTCTACCCCCGACTGTAAGCTCCGTGCCCCTCAATGCCAAAGCACCAATATATTCTGGGTTGCCAAAACTTAGTGTGCCCCCACCCTATGATTCTGCCGGGTGGATTTGTGATGTATGCGGAGTTACTAATTTTCAGTGGAGAGAGGTCTGTTACAATTGTGGAGCGAGGAGATCCGGGGTCGTAGCCCCCACCTTTCCCTTGCTAAACGCTGACGGCACCTATTATCGGCCACCGCCAGCACCAGCTCCTGTTATGTCTAGTTTTGCTAGTGGTTATGAGTATCCGCCCCCACCTACTTTAGTCACTCGGTCAGAGACAGGATATACAGAGGAGATAGAAGATTGCCAGGAAATGTATTCTAATGTTATTCCTGGACCCCACCGTCATGATGTGCTCTTTAGGATAGGGACATTGGATCTCACAAAACAATATGTTGGGGCCATAGTAAATGCCGCAAATAATCAACTCCACCATGCTGGAGGACTGGCTGCAGTGATTTCATAGAAAGGTGGACCCATGATACAGGAAGAATCTAATTCATATATACAAACTTATGGCCAGGTAGAAACAGGACAGGTCGCAGCAACCAGAGCAGGACAGCTGCCGTGTCAATATGTAATACATGCAGTGGGGCCACGGTATAATCCTACCAACATTCCCAGGTCCCAACAGTTGCTTACTGAGGCTGTCCAGAACGCAATCCTGTATGCCTCCTCCGTTCCTCCCGGTACGATGCCTCAATGTGCAATGGCCATACCATCAATCTCTGCCGGTATCTTCCAATATCCCAAGAAGGATGCCGCCATGGTTATAGTATCAGCAATAGAGCGCTTTATACAGGAAAACCCCATAAAATTAGAGGAGGTTCAATTTGTTCTTGATAGCCGCCTAACGGCCCATCAGGCAATACAATCTCTAACTGTAACAGAGCCTCCTGCCTTGCTTTCGCAGCAGATGCCTCTTGTGCCCGTACTACCGCCACCTCCTCCCGCCCCCGAGTCAGTAATATCAGAGTTTGAAGAAGATGATGTGAAAACTACTCCTGACAGGCCAAAGTATACCCCCTTTTCTCCATCCCAGATAGACACCCTTTGTAACCAATTACCCGACCCAGAAACCTCCCCCATGGCCTTCTATAGACAAATAGCAGCGAATCGAGAGATTTATTTCACTCCCCGGAGAGATCTGTTACACTTACTCCAAGTGAAGGCTGGGGAGGGATATTTTCCAATTATTGAGGGTGGCATAATGTATAATGTGAACCTGGACGGGGGAACATATGAGAGTGGTGTTGATTTCTGTAATGCTTTAAAAGTTTGGGCACAAGATAGATTAGCGGACCAAGCTACCTCCCTCACAGATGTCACACATGACAAGGGGGAGACTGCCGAGAAGTTTTTATGGGCGTCTTATGGTAGTGTTTAAAGATTTGGGATTCTCATTGTATAATAAAGCCCATTCACACCTTTTTGTGGCAGCTTTAATGTTCGGCCTTAAATCTGAATTGAAAGAGGCAATAATGTCAGTTAAACCTGATATTGAGACTTCCACTCCGGATGATGCATTAAAAGTAGTAAAAAAGGTTTTAAGAACTTACCCCGCTCTGCATCAGCAGGAAAGACAAGGGTTAAACCAGTAGCCACAGCAATTCCCGCTCCAAATACAGCCCCCCCCCCTCACAGCTGCAAGGACGCAGCTCCGTTCCTTATCAGTGGCCCACGTAACAGACTTCAGCTCCAGCCCTCCCACCCTACACAGATTCAGTTCTCCAATATCTCTTTTAACCCTGTCTGGGAATCTCACTCCCCAGCCCCGCCATGTCAATTCTCAGACCAAGAGCTTGTTTTAATTGGAGTAGATGGCAGACCCTATAAACATACTCTTATAAAACCTATTCCTGTGGGACCCTTCCCTGAAGTCATGGCTCAGTTCCTAATCTCTCCCTCATGTCCGGTAAATTTACTGGGGGCAGATTTATTATCACAGTTCCGCTCCAGAATACAATTCCAAGATGATGGTCAGATGTTCCTTACGTTATATAACCCCTATGCAGATGAACACAATGAGATGTGTATCTTACACGCCCTTCCCACGGTTATGATGGTCCTGATAGGCCCAGATCCACCCCCAATAATGCCTGTAGAACCAGTAAAAGTGTTTCTGAAACCTGGTGCCCCTTTTCCCAAAGTCCATCAATACCCTTTGAAATATGATCAGGAGCGGGGCTTCAAGGGGCAAATACAAATGTTACTCGATAATGATACCGTGTTTCCCCATGTAACACGCCCTTGTTTCCCGTTAAGAAAAGCCCCCACCCGGCCAAACCCCTGTGTACCGGCTGGTACAAGATCCACGGGCAGTTAATGCAGCTACTGTTCTGGAAACTCCGGTGCCTAAGCCACATACTCTTTTGTCCCAGATACCTCAGGATGCTGCTTGGTTCACAGTCATCGACCTTGCCAATGCCTTCTTCAGCATTCCATTACACCTAGATTGCCAGTTTCTGTTTGCATTCACTTATCAGGGACGACAATTGACATGGACAGTTATGCCACAAGGGGCCCAAAACAGTCCCAATCAGTTTGCAAAAAATATGAGCGAGTGTCTTTTACCCTGGCAGTTAGAACATCCCTATGTCACGCTGCTTCAGTATGTGGATGATCTTTTGTTGTGTGCACGAACAGAGCAGGAAGCCATTGTTGCCACTGTTAGCCTTCTCAAGTATCTGGCAGATCTGAACTGTCGGGTTTCGGCCTCGAAACTTCGGTTCTGCCTTGGTCAAGTGATATTTTTGGGTCACTGTCTCCTTCAGGGTGTCAGACACCTCTCAAAAGAAAGAAAAATAGCCATCAGCTCCCTTCCTTTTCCAAAAGATGAGACTGAACTCCAGCGTTTTCTTGGACTATGTACTTATTGTCGTCAGTGGATACCGGACGCATCCCGTATAATGCAACCTTTCTACAATGCATATACCACTGATACATATCAAGGAACTCTATCACAGGGAAACACCCTTTAACTGGACATAGATCACAGGGTACAACTCCATACGAATATAAATCCTACAAAAAGGCCTGGAGTAAATATACACCCAAAAATATAATTTACTAAAACTCAAATTTTATTATAAATATCACATGCACAAAAACAAAGTACATAAACAAAGTGCTCGTAGCATACACATACAAGGGACCCTGACTACTGCAAGTAACACCATGTAGACACTAACAGGCAAAGCACCGCTCAGTATAAAACTGAGTCCGGTTCAGATGACCACATCTGACGGTATGTGCATCTCCCATATAACCCTTTATGCCTATATAGGCCAGATTAAAGGACCGATAAAGCCATGTCTGTCTTACCCATTTATGTTGGTGCCAGTGTCAGTCCCGCTGCCCCGACGCGCGTTTCGCGTTGGGCTTCCTCGGGGGGTGCCCCCCGAGGAAGCCCAACGCGAAACGCGCGTCGGGGCAGCGGGACTGACACTGGCACCAACATAAATGGGTAAGACAGACATGGCTTTATCGGTCCTTTAATCTGGCCTATATAGGCATAAAGGGTTATATGGGAGATGCACATACCGTCAGATGTGGTCATCTGAACCGGACTCAGTTTTATACTGAGCGGTGCTTTGCCTGTTAGTGTCTACATGGTGTTACTTGCAGTAGTCAGGGTCCCTTGTATGTGTATGCTACGAGCACTTTGTTTATGTACTTTGTTTTTGTGCATGTGATATTTATAATAAAATTTGAGTTTTAGTAAATTACATTTTTGGGTGTATATTTACTCCAGGCCTTTTTGTAGGATCTATAACCTTTCTACAATGTCCTGAAAGACGGTTCAAGATATGCTGATGAGTTTGGCAGATTCCACACCGGATACGCTGTTACTACGGAAGACACTGTACTGCACGGAGCTGCACTCCCTCCCTCCCTCACTGTCAGCACAAGAAGCAGAACTTCAGGCTCTGTCTACTGCATGTGTTCTGGCCAAAGACAGGCGGGCTAATATATACATGGACTCACAGTATGCATTTGGTATTGCTCAATCGAGGGTTTATTACCACTGCTAGGACTCCAGTGAAGAATGCTGAAGCTGTTAAAACCCTCATGGACTCAATCAAATTACCTACCCAGGTGGCCATTATCAAAGTTAAGGAGCACGGTCCTAGGAAAAGTCCACACACTGTCGGTAACACTTTTGCGGATATGCAAGCAAAAGCTGCTGCTCTCCTACCCGTTGAACCGACCATACCAGCTATGGTGACTACACGCTCTCAGCGTAAACAGTTACAAGAAACACTGACTCTACAGGAACCTGATGATCTACGCCAGACTGAGGTTTTCTGTCAGACCCCGCGAGACCGCTTAATGACGATGCAGAGAATTTCCCCAAAGGAAGAAGTGAAGCAGTAGAAGGCTGATGGAGCACGTATGGACAATGGTCTCTGGAAAAAGGACCAACTTGTGTGTCTCCCTAAGCGGATGTACCCTGCTATTGCCATGTGGGCACATGGGCTGCCCACACATCGAGGAAAAAACCAGGCCCTAGCCCTGGTACAAAAATTCTACTGGGCTCCAGGTATTTCTACAGTCCTGACAGCACTCAACCATGCATGTAACATCTGTCAGACCTGCAATCCCGGTCAACTTCAACGTGTACCCCCGAAGCACCTTGCTAAGCCCGACTATCCTTTCCAAAGGCTCCAAGTGGACCACATCACGTTGCCTAAGTCTGGAAGGTGTGAATATTGTCTGGTGGTTGTCGACATGTTCTCCAGTTGGCCAGAAGCATTTTCCGTTACCAATATGACTGCAAAAACCACAGCAAAGAAACTGGTGATGGAAGTTATATGCAGATATGGTATTCCAGAAGTTGTCGAAGGTGATCAAGGCCCGGCCTTTTCTTCTCATGTGTATCAGGTTTTGATAATGCTTGGATCCACTGTAGCCCTCCATACTCCGTACCATCCACAATCCAGTGGGAAAATTGAGAGGCTGAACGGCACACTGAAGGGACAATTGACCAAAATGATGCAGGAGACTACGGCTCCATGGCCAGAGCTCCTACCCATTGTACTGTACCACATTTGTACTACCCCTAAGGCAAAACATGGCCTGTCCCCATATGAGATATTGTTTGGTGCTAGGCCCCCAGTTGAAAATTTCCAGCCTCAGTAGTTATCAGAAGAAACTGACCGTGCTGTTCAATATGTTATTCAGCTTAGTAAAAATCTTGCTAACAACCATGTTTTAGTTTCTTCTTCCTTTCCAGATTCAGCAGAAACCGACACTTGTCACAACTTTGAAGCCTGGTGGTTTTGTTGTCGTGAAAAGGCATGTCAGAAAACACGGACTAGAACCCTTGTATGACGGTCCCTATCTAGTCCTCCTCATTATGTCAGTAAAGCTGGAAGGAAGGTCGACGTGGATCTACGCATCGCACTGCAAGCTGGTCGAACACACTAGTAGCAAATAAGGGGACATAATGTTTTGGTTTTTCGTATTTCCATATAATAATATTGGTAACCACATGGGACAGCCTAAATTCCCCAATATCCTTGAATAATAAGTTTGTCCAATATCATGAAAGATTAGTAGTACAGATGGGTATAGCCAATAAAATTGTCAGTTCTATTTTCATTTACCCTATGATTACACAAATGTGGGATAAATTGGTTAGGGCCACAGATTATCTAGATGATCAAATTTGGGATATATTGGATATACTTAATACTACTGTTGCTGTCCAAAACCAACTCATCAAAGACTCAGAGATTAATATAATAAAGACAATGACCGTAATAAGGACAGTTGGTGGGCAGACACCTTCTCCTTTTTAATCTAGCCAATTGATTTGAGGGACCTGGGGGCTGGATAGCTGGAATCTTGCAAAGTTTGTTATATATTGTTGCCTTTATCCTTGTTATGTATGTAATACTAAAACTTGTTCTTTGGTGTATTTCTGTATGCATTAGGAAATTCTGCACTAAGACAACTAGTGATGAAACCAAAAGCGTTGCCACCCCTGCTCTTCTCTACACCGATTTCACAAAGTTATCTGATGAAGGTGTTGAAGCCAAGTGCATGGCTATCTTCAAAAGATCCCCACCACTGTTATCAATAATTGTTATTCGTAAATTCTAGTATACAGGGTACGCCGCAACAGCCATGGCTGGTAACAAGGCACCAGCCATGTGAAGACCAGTACCCCTCGAGCTTATAGCTTGGGATAGTACCTCTGATGCTGGACATTAACAAAATTTATCTAGGGGGGAATGTGAAGGAAGAAATTAAGAAAGATTCTCCATTTTGTGCTTTTCGACTCCATTTTATTGTTTTGATATAAATTTTGTTAGTAGGCTAAAGTTTACAGCTGTTATGAGACCTTGATTGTTGCAACCTGGGTAGAACATGAGACTGAGGGTGTATTGTTCTACAAGACTTTGACGCACAGATTGTTCCTGCATTTTTATAGGCTAAGAACTGTGAGCGTGTTCTTATGCTGATTGGTTGAAATATAATTTCTATGACTTTGAAAAGTCATACAGAATAAACGGGGGCCATAGATCTGCTCGATCCCCCATACAGAGGCACACGTCTCCTCTCCGTCTGGTCATTTTCAGTTGCCGGCAACACCTTGTAGATTAATTTGGAAATCACTGAGTTAACCGTGAAGGATCAATTTAGATCCTCCCTCAACAAGTATATAGCATGTGGTGCAGAGCTGTGAGTATATAGCATGCGGTGCAGAGCTGTGAGTATATAGCATGCGGTGCAGAGCTGTGAGTATATAGCATGCGGTGCAGAGCTGTGAGTATATAGCATGCGGTGCAGAGCTGTGAGTATATAGCATGCGGTGCAGAGCTGTGAGTATATAGCATGCGGTGCAGAGCTGTGAGTATATAGCATGCGGTGCAGAGCTGTGAGTATATAGCATGTGGTGCAGAGCTGTGTGTATATAGCATGCGGTGCAGAGCTGTGAGTATATAGCATGCGGTGCAGAGCTGTGAGTATATAGCATGCGGTGCAGAGCTGTGAGTATATAGCATGCGGTGCAGAGTGTGTATATAGCATGCGGTGCAGAGCTGTGAGTATATAGCATGCGGTGCAGAGCTGTGAGTATATAGCATGCGGTGCAGAGCTGTGTGTATATAGCATGCGGTGCAGAGCTGTGAGTATATAGCATGCGGTGCAGAGCTGTGTGTATATAGCAAGCGGTGCAGAGCTGTGTGTATAGAATGCAGTGCAGAGCTGTGAGTATATAGCATGCAGTGCAGAGCTGTGAGTATATAGCATGCGGTGCAGAGCTGTGTGTATATAGCATGCGGTGCAGAGCTGTGAGTATATAGCATGCAGTGCAGAGCTGTGAGTATATAGCATGCGGTGCAGAGCTGTGAGTATATAGCATGCGGTGCAGAGCTGTGTGTATATAGCATGCGGTGCAGAGCTGTGAGTATATAGCATGCGGTGCAGAGCTGTGTGTATATAGCATGCGGTGCAGAGCTGTGAGTATATAGCATGCGGTGCAGAGCTGTGTGTATAGAATGCAGTGCAGAGCTGTGAGTATATAGCATGCAGTGCAGAGCTGTGAGTATATAGCATGCGGTGCAGAGCTGTGTGTATATAGCATGCGGTGCAGAGCTGTGTGTATAGAATGCAGTGCAGAGCTGTGAGTATATAGCATGCAGTGCAGAGCTGTGAGTATATAGCATGCGGTGCAGAGCTGTGTGTATATAGCATGCGGTGCAGAGCTGTGAGTATATAGCATGCGGTGCAGAGCTGTGAGTATATAGCATGCGGTGCAGAGCTGTGAGTATATAGCATGCAGTGCAGAGCTGTGAGTATATAGCATGCGGTGCAGAGCTGTGAGTATATAGCATGCAGTGCAGAGCTGTGAGTATATAGCATGCAGTGCAGAGCTGTGAGTATATAGCATGCGGTGCAGAGCTGTGAGTATATAGCATGCAGTGCAGAGCTGTGTGTATATAGCATGCGGTGCAGAGCTGTGTGTATAGAATGCAGTGCAGAGCTGTGAGTATATAGCATGCGGTGCAGAGCTGTGTGTATATAGCATGCAGTGCAGAGCTGTGAGTATATAGCATGCAGTGCAGAGCTGTGAGTATATAGCATGCGGTGCAGAGCGGTGAGTATATAGCATGCGGTGCAGAGCTGTGTGTATATAGCATGCGGTGCAGAGCTGTGAGTATATAGCATGCGGTGCAGAGCTGTGAGTATATAGCATGCGGTGCAGAGCTGTGTGTATATAGCATGCGGTGCAGAGCTGTGAGTATATAGCATGCGGTGCAGAGCTGTGAGTATACAGCATGCGGTGCAGAGCTGTGAGTATATAGCATGCAGTGCAGAGCTGTGAGTATATAGCATGCGGTGCAGAGCTGTGAGTATATAGCATGCGGTGCAGAGCTGTGAGTATATATATAATGCAGTGTGTATATAGCATGCGGTGCAGAGCTGTGGGTATATAGCATGCAGTGCAGAGCTGTGTGTATAGAATGCAGTGCAGAGCTGTGTGTATAGAATGCAGTGCAGAGCTGTGAGTATATAGCATGCGGTGCAGAGCTGTGTGTATATAGCATGCAGTGCAGAGCTGTGTGTATATAGCATGCGGTGCAGAGCTGTGTGTATATAGCATGCGGTGCAGAGCTGTGTGTATATAGCATGCGGTGCAGAGCTGTGAGTATATAGCATGCGGTGCAGAGCTGTGAGTATATAGCATGCGGTGCAGAGCTGTGAGTATATAGCATGCGGTGCAGAGCTGTGAGTATATAGCATGCGGTGCAGAGCTGTGAGTATATATATAATGCAGTGTGTATATAGCATGCGGTGCAGAGCTGTGACTATAGAATGCAGTGCAGAGCTGTGAGTATATAGCATGCAGTGCAGAGCTGTGTGTATATATAATGCAGTAGACTCTGTGTATATAGCATGCAGTGCATAGCTGTGTATATATATGTATAATGCAGTACAGAGCTGTGAGTATATAGCATGCGGTGCAGAGCTGTGAGTATATATAATGCAGTGTGTATATAGCATGCGGTGCAGAGCTGTGAGTATATAGCATGCGGTGCAGAGCTGTGAGTACAGAATGCAGTGCAGAGCTGTGAGTATATACAGGTCCTTCTCAAAAAATTAGCATATAGTGTTAAATTTCATTATTTACCATAATGTAATGATTACAATTAAACTTTCATATATTATAGATTCATTATCCACCAACTGAAATTTGTCAGATCTTTTATTGTTTTAATACTGATGATTTTGGCATACAACTCCTGATAACCCAAAAAACCTGTCTCAATAAATTAGCATATCAAGAAAAGGTTCTCTAAACGACCTATTACCCTAATCTTCTGAATCAACTAATTAACTCTAAACACATGCTAAAGATACCTGAGGCTTTTAAAAACTCCCTGCCTGGTTCATTACTCAAAACCCCCATCATGGGTAAGACTAGCGACCTGACAGATGTCAAGAAGGCCATCATTGACACCCTCAAGCAAGAGGGTAAGACCCAGAAAGAAATTTCTCAACAAATAGGCTGTTCCCAGAGTGCTGTATCAAGGCACCTCAATGGTAAGTCTGTTGGAAGGAAACAATGCGGCAGAAAACGCTGTACAACGAGAAGAGGTGACCGGACCCTGAGGAAGATTGTGGAGAAGGACCGATTCCAGACCTTGGGGAACCTGAGGAAGCAGTGGACTGAGTCTGGTGTGGAAACATCCAGAGCCACCGTGCACAGGCGTGTGCAGGAAATGGGCTACAGGTTCCGCATTCCCCAGGTAAAGCCACTTTTGAACCATAAACAGCGGCAGAAGCGCCTGACCTGGGCTACAGAGAAGCAGCACTGGACTGTTGCTAAGTGGTCCCAAGTACTTTTTTCTGATGAAAGCAAATTTTGCATGTCATTCGGAAATCAAGGTGCCAGAGTCTGGAGGAAGACTAGGGAGAAGGAAATGCCAAAATGCCTGAAGTCCAGTGTCAAGTACCCACAGTCAGTGATGGTGTTGGTCCACTGTGTTTCATCAAGGGCAGGGTCAATGCAGCTAGCTATCAGGAGATTTTGGAGCACTTCATGCTTCCATCGGCTGAAATGCTTTATGGAGATGAAGATTTCATTTTTCAGCACGACCTGGCACCTGCTCACAGTGCCAAAACCACTGGTAAATGGTTTACTGACCATGGTATTACTGTGCTCAATTGGCCTGCCAACTCTCCTGACCTGAACCCCATAGAGAATCTGTGGGATATTGTGAAGAGAAAGTTGAGAGACGCAAGACCCAACACTCTGGATGAGCTTAAGGCCGCTATTGAAGCATCCTGGGCCTCCATAACATCTCAGCAGTGTCACAGGCTGATTGCCTCCATGCCACGCCGCATTGAAGCAGTCATTTCTGCCAAAGGATTCCCGACCAAGTATTGAGTGCATAACTGAACATTATTATTTGATGGTTTTTTTGTTTGTTATTAAAAAACACTTTTATTTGATTGGATGGGTGAAATATGCTAATTTATTGAGACAGGTTTTTTGGGTTATCAGGAGTTGTATGCCAAAATCATCAGTATTAAAACAATAAAAGACCTGACAAATTTCAGTTGGTGGATAATGAATCTATAATATATGAAAGTTTAATTGTAATCATTACATTATGGTAAATAATGACATTTTACACTATATGCTAATTTTTTGAGAAGGACCTGTATAATGCAGTGCAGAGCTGTGTGTATATATAATGCAGTAGACTCTGTGTATATAGCATGCGGTGCAGAGCTGTGAGTATATATAATGCAGTGTGTATATAGCATGCGGTGCAGAGCTGTGAGTATATATAATGCAGTGTGTATATAGCATGCAGTGCAGAGCTGTGAGTATATAGCATGCGGTGCAGAGCTGTGAGTATATATAATGCAGTAGACTCTGTGTATATAGCATGCAGTGCAGAGCTGTGTATATATATGTATAATGCAGTACAGAGCTGTGTATATATATGTATAATGCAGTACAGAGCTGTGAGTATATAGCATGCAGTGCAGAGCTGTGTATATATATGTATAATGCAGTACAGAGCTGTGAGTATATAGCATGCGGTGCAGAGCTGTGAGTATATATAATGCAGTGTGTATATAGCATGCGGTGCAGAGCTGTGACTATAGAATGCAGTGCAGAGCTGTGAGTATATAGCATGCAGTGCAGAGCTGTGAGTATATAGCATGCAGGGCAGAGCTGTGAGTATATAGCATGCAGTGCAGAGCTGTGAGTATATAGCATGCGGTGCAGAGCTGTGTGTATATAGCATGCGGTGCAGAGCTGTGAGTATATAGCATGCGGTGCAGAGCTGTGAGTATATAGCATGCGGTGCAGAGCTGTGAGTATATATAATGCAGGGCAGAGCTGTGAGTATATAGCATGCGGTGCAGAGCTGTGAGTATATAGCATGCGGTGCAGAGCTGTGTGTATAGCATGCAGTGCAGAGCTGTGAGTATATAGCATGCAGTGCAGAGCTGTGAGTATATAGCATGCAGTGCAGAGCTGTGAGTATATAGCATGCGGTGCAGAGCTGTGAGTATATAGCATGCGGTGCAGAGCTGTGAGTATATAGCATGCAGTGCAGAGCTGTGAGTATATATAATGCAGGGCAGAGCTGTGAGTATATAGCATGCAGTGCAGAGCTGTGAGTATATAGCATGCAGTGCAGAGCTGTGAGTATATAGCATGCAGTGCAGAGCTGAGTATATAGCATGCGGTGCAGAGCTGTGAGTATATAGCATGCGGTGCAGAGCTGTGAGTATATAGCATGCGGTGCAGAGCTGTGAGTATATAGCATGCAGTGCAGAGCTGTGAGTATATAGCATGCGGTGCAGAGCTGTGTGTATATAGCATGCAGTGCAGAGCTATGAGTATATAGCATGCAGTGCAGAGCTGTGAGTATATAGCATGCAGTGCAGAGCTGTGAGTATATAGCATGCAGTGCAGAGCTGTGAGTATATAGCATGCGGTGCAGAGCTGTGAGTATATAGCATGCGGTGCAGAGCTGTGAGTATATAGCATGCAGTGCAGAGCTGTGAGTATATATAATGCAGGGCAGAGCTGTGAGTATATAGCATGCAGTGCAGAGCTGTGAGTATATAGCATGCGGTGCAGAGCTGAGTATATAGCATGCGGTGCAGAGGTGTGAGTATATAGCATGCGGTGCAGAGCTGTGAGTATATAGCATGCGGTGCAGAGCTGTGAGTATATAGCATGCGGTGCAGAGCTGTGAGTATATAGCATGCGGTGCAGAGCTGTGAGTATATAGCATGCAGTGCAGAGCTGTGAGTATATAGCATGCAGTGCAAAGCTGTGTGTATATAGCATGCAGTGCAGAGCTGTGTGTGTATATAGCATGCAGTGCAGAGCTGTGTGTATATAGCATGCGGTGCAGAGCTGTGAGTATATAGCATGCGGTGCAGAGCTGTGAGTATATAGCATGCGGTGCAGAGCTGTGAGTATATAGCATGCGGTGCAGAGCTGTGTGTATATAGCATGCGGTGCAGAGCTGTGAGTATATAGCATGCGGTGCAGAGCTGTGAGTATATAGCATGCAGAGCAGAGCTGTGAGTATATAGCATGCAGTGCAGAGCTGTGAGTATATAGCATGCGGTGCAGAGCTGTGAGTATATATATAATGCAGTGTGTATACAGCATGCGGTGCAGAGCTGTGACTATAGAATGCAGTGCAGAGCTGTGAGTATATAGCATGCAGTGCAGAGCTGTGTATATATATGTATAATGCAGTACAGAGCTGTGTATATATATGTATAATGCAGTACAGAGCTGTGAGTATATAGCATGCAGTGCAGAGCTGTGTATATATATGTATAATGCAGTACAGAGCTGTGAGTATATAGCATGCGGTGCAGAGCTGTGAGTATATATAATGCAGTGTGTATATAGCATGCGGTGCAGAGCTGTGACTATAGAATGCAGTGCAGAGCTGTGAGTATATAGCATGCAGTGCAGAGCTGTGAGTATATAGCATGCAGGGCAGAGCTGTGAGTATATAGCATGCAGTGCAGAGCTGTGAGTATATAGCATGCGGTGCAGAGCTGTGTGTATATAGCATGCGGTGCAGAGCTGTGAGTATATAGCATGCGGTGCAGAGCTGTGAGTATATAGCATGCGGTGCAGAGCTGTGAGTATATAGCATGCAGTGCAGAGCTGTGAGTATATAGCATGCAGTGCAGAGCTGTGAGTATATAGCATGCAGTGCAGAGCTGTGAGTATATAGCATGCGGTGCAGAGCTGTGAGTATATAGCATGCGGTGCAGAGCTGTGAGTATATAGCATGCGGTGCAGAGCTGTGAGTATATAGCATGCAGTGCAGAGCTGTGAGCATATATAATGCAGGGCAGAGCTGTGAGTATATAGCATGCAGTGCAGAGCTGTGAGTATATAGCATGCAGTGCAGAGCTGTGAGTATATAGCGTGCAGAGCTGTGAGTATATAGCATGCGGTGCAGAGCTGTGAGTATATAGCATGCGGTGCAGAGCTGTGAGTATATAGCATGCGGTGCAGAGCTGTGAGTATATAGCATGCGGTGCAGAGCTGTGAGTATATAGCATGCGGTGCAGAGCTGTGAGTATATAGCATGCGGTGCAGAGCTGTGTGTATATAGCATGCGGTGCAGAGCTGTGAGTATATAGCATGCAGTGCAGAGCTGTGAGTATATAGCATGCAGTGCAGAGCTGTGAGTATATAGCATGCAGTGCAGAGCTGTGAGTATATAGCATGCGGTGCAGAGCTGTGAGTATATAGCATGCGGTGCAGAGCTGTGAGTATATAGCATGCGGTGCAGAGCTGTGAGTATATATAATGCAGGGCAGAGCTGTGAGTATATAGCATGCAGTGCAGAGCTGTGAGTATATAGCATGCGGTGCAGAGCTGAGTATATAGCATGTGGTGCAGAGCTGAGTATATAGCATGCGGTGCAGAGCTGTGAGTATATAGCATGCGGTGCAGAGCTGTGAGTATATAGCATGCGGTGCAGAGCTGTGAGTATATAGCATGCAGTGCAAAGCTGTGTGTATATAGCATGCAGTGCAGAGCTGTGTGTATATAGCATGCGGTGCAGAGCTGTGAGTATATAGCATGCGGTGCAGAGCTGTGAGTATATAGCATGCGGTGCAGAGCTGTGAGTATATAGCATGCGGTGCAGAGCTGTGAGTATATAGCATGCGGTGCAGAGCTGTGTGTATATAGCATGCGGTGCAGAGCTGTGAGTATATAGCATGCGGTGCAAAGCTGTGTGTATATAGCATGCGGTGCAGAGCTGTGTGTATATAGCATGCAGTGCAGAGCTGTGTGTATATAGCATGCAGTGCAGAGCTGTGAGTATATAGCATGCGGTGCAGAGCTGTGAGTATATAGCATGCGGTGCAGAGCTGTGAGTATATAGCATGCGGTGCAGAGCTGTGAGTATATAGCATGCGGTGCAGAGCTGTGAGTATATAGCATGCGGTGCAAAGCTGTGTGTATATAGCATGCGGTGCAGAGCTGTGTGTATATAGCATGCAGTGCAGAGCTGTGAGTATATAGCATGCAGTGCAGAGGTGTGTGTAGCATGCAGTGCAGAGCTGTGAGTATATAGCATGCGGTGCAGAGCTGTGAGTGTATAGCATGCGGTGCAGAGCTGTGTGTATATAGCATGCGGTGCAGAGCTGTGAGTATATAGCATGCGGTGCAGAGCTGTGTGTATATAGCATGCAGTGCAGAGCTGTGAGTATATAGCATGCAGTGCAGAGCTGTGAGTATATAGCATGCGGTGCAGAGCTGTGAGTATATAGCATGCGGTGCAGAGCTGTGAGTATATAGCATGCGGTGCAGAGCTGTGAGTATATATATATATATATATATATATAATGCAGTAGAGCTGTGTGTATATAGCATGCGGTGCAGAGCTGTGAGTATATAGCATGCGGTGCAGAGCTGTGAGTATATAGCATGCGGTGCAGAGCTGTGAGTATATAGCATGCGGTGCAGAGCTGTGTGTATATAGCATGCAGTGCAGAGCTGTGAGTATATAGCATGCAGTGCAAAGCTGTGTGTATATAGCATGCAGTGCAGAGCTGTGAGTATATAGCATGCAGTGCAGAGCTGTGTGTATATAGCATGCGGTGCAGAGCTGTGAGTATATAGCATGCAGTGCAGAGCTGTGAGTATATAGCATGCGGTGCAGAGCTGTGAGTATATAGCATGCGGTGCAGAGCTGTGTGTATATAGCATGCAGTGCAGAGCTGTGAGTATATAGCATGCAGTGCAAAGCTGTGTGTATATAGCATGCAGTGCAGAGCTGTGAGTATATAGCATGCAGTGCAGAGCTGTGTGTATATAGCATGCGGTGCAGAGCTGTGAGTATATAGCATGCAGTGCAGAGCTGTGAGTATATAGCATGCGGTGCAGAGCTGTGAGTATATAGCATGCGGTGCAGAGCTGTGAGTATATAGCATGCGGTGCAGAGCTGTGAGTATAGAATGCAGTGCAGAGCTGTGTGTATATATAATGCTGTGAGTATATAGCATGCAGTGCAGAGCTGTGAGTATATAGCATGCAGTGCAGAGCTGTGAGTATATAGCATGCGGTGCAGAGCTGTGAGTATATAGCATGCGGTGCAGAGCTGTGAGTATATAGCATGCAGTGCAAAGCTGTGTGTATATAGCATGCAGTGCAGAGCTGTGAGTATATAGCATGCGGTGCAGAGCTGTGTGTATATAGCATGCGGTGCAGAGCTGTGAGTATATATATATATATAATGCAGTAGAGCTGTGTGTATATAGCATGCGGTGCAGAGCTGTGAGTATATAGCATGCGGTGCAGAGCTGTGAGTATATAGCATGCGGTGCAGAGCTGTGAGTATATAGCATGCGGTGCAGAGCTGTGTGTATATAGCATGCAGTGCAGAGCTGTGAGTATATAGCATGCAGTGCAAAGCTGTGTGTATATAGCATGCAGTGCAGAGCTGTGAGTATATAGCATGCAGTGCAGAGCTGTGTGTATATAGCATGCGGTGCAGAGCTGTGAGTATATAGCATGCAGTGCAGAGCTGTGTGTATATAGCATGCGGTGCAGAGCTGTGAGTATATAGCATGCGGTGCAGAGCTGTGAGTATATAGCATGCGGTGCAGAGCTGTGAGTATATAGCATGCGGTGCAGAGCTGTGAGTATATAGCATGCGGTGCAGAGCTGTGAGTATAGAATGCAGTGCAGAGCTGTGTGTATATATAATGCTGTGAGTATATAGCATGCAGTGCAGAGCTGTGAGTATATAGCATGCAGTGCAGAGCTGTGAGTATATAGCATGCGGTGCAGAGCTGTGAGTATATAGCATGCGGTGCAGAGCTGTGAGTATATAGCATGCAGTGCAAAGCTGTGTGTATATAGCATGCAGTGCAGAGCTGTGAGTATATAGCATGCGGTGCAGAGCTGTGTGTATATAGCATGCGGTGCAGAGCTGTGAGTATATAGCATGCGGTGCAGAGCTGTGAGTATATAGCATGCGGTGCAGAGCTGTGAGTATATAGCATGCAGTGCAAAGCTGTGTGTATATAGCATGCAGTGCAGAGCTGTGAGTATATAGCATGCGGTGCAGAGCTGTGTGTATATAGCATGCGGTGCAGAGCTGTGAGTATATAGCATGCGGTGCAGAGCTGTGAGTATATAGCATGCAGTGCAAAGCTGTGTGTATATAGCATGCAGTGCAGAGCTGTGAGTATATAGCATGCGGTGCAGAGCTGTGTGTATATAGCATGCGGTGCAGAGCTGTGAGTATATATATATATATAATGCAGTAGAGCTGTGTGTATATAGCATGCGGTGCAGAGCTGTGAGTATATAGCATGCGGTGCAGAGCTGTGAGTATATAGCATGCGGTGCAGAGCTGTGAGTATATAGCATGCGGTGCAGAGCTGTGTGTATATAGCATGCAGTGCAGAGCTGTGAGTATATAGCATGCAGTGCAAAGCTGTGTGTATATAGCATGCAGTGCAGAGCTGTGAGTATATAGCATGCAGTGCAGAGCTGTGTGTATATAGCATGCGGTGCAGAGCTGTGAGTATATAGCATGCAGTGCAGAGCTGTGTGTATATAGCATGCGGTGCAGAGCTGTGAGTATATAGCATGCGGTGCAGAGCTGTGAGTATATAGCATGCGGTGCAGAGCTGTGAGTATATAGCATGCGGTGCAGAGCTGTGAGTATATAGCATGCGGTGCAGAGCTGTGAGTATAGAATGCAGTGCAGAGCTGTGTGTATATATAATGCTGTGAGTATATAGCATGCAGTGCAGAGCTGTGAGTATATAGCATGCAGTGCAGAGCTGTGAGTATATAGCATGCGGTGCAGAGCTGTGAGTATATAGCATGCGGTGCAGAGCTGTGAGTATATAGCATGCAGTGCAAAGCTGTGTGTATATAGCATGCAGTGCAGAGCTGTGAGTATATAGCATGCGGTGCAGAGCTGTGTGTATATAGCATGCGGTGCAGAGCTGTGAGTATATAGCATGCGGTGCAGAGCTGTGAGTATATAGCATGCGGTGCAGAGCTGTGAGTATATAGCATGCGGTGCAGAGCTGTGAGTATATAGCATGCGGTGCAGAGCTGTGAGTATATAGCATGCGGTGCAGAGCTGTGAGTATATAGCATGCGGTGCAGAGCTGTGAGTATAGAATGCAGTGCAGAGCTGTGTGTATATAGCATGCGGTGCAGAGCTGTGAGTATATAGCATGCGGTGCAGAGCTGTGAGTATATAGCATGCGGTGCAGAGCTGTGAGTATATAGCATGCGGTGCAGAGCTGTGAGTATATAGCATGCGGTGCAGAGCTGTGAGTATATAGCATGCGGTGCAGAGCTGTGAGTATATAGCATGCGGTGCAGAGCTGTGAGTATATAGCATGCGGTGCAGAGCTGTGAGTATATAGCATGCGGTGCAGAGCTGTGAGTATATAGCATGCGGTGCAGAGCTGTGAGTATATAGCATGCGGTGCAGAGCTGTGAGTATATAGCATGCGGTGCAGAGCTGTGAGTATATAGCATGCGGTGCAGAGCTGTGAGTATATAGCATGCGGTGCAGAGCTGTGAGTATATAGCATGCGGTGCAGAGCTGTGAGTATATAGCATGCGGTGCAGAGCTGTGAGTATAGAATGCAGTGCAGAGCTGTGTGTATATATAATGCTGTGAGTATATAGCATGCAGTGCAGAGCTGTGAGTATATAGCATGCAGTGCAGAGCTGTGAGTATATAGCATGCGGTGCAGAGCTGTGAGTATATAGCATGCGGTGCAGAGCTGTGAGTATATAGCATGCCGTGCAAAGCTGTGTGTATATAGCATGCAGTGCAGAGCTGTGAGTATATAGCATGCGGTGCAGAGCTGTGTGTATATAGCATGCGGTGCAGAGCTGTGAGTATATAGCATGCGGTGCAGAGCTGTGAGTATATAGCATGCGGTGCAGAGCTGTGAGTATATAGCATGCGGTGCAGAGCTGTGAGTATATAGCATGCGGTGCAGAGCTGTGAGTATAGAATGCAGTGCAGAGCTGTGAGTATATAGCATGTGGTGCAGAGCTGTGAGTATATAGCATGCGGTGCAGAGCTGTGAGTATATAGCATGCGGTGCAGAGCTGTGAGTATAGAATGCAGTGCAGAGCTGTGTGTATATAGCATGCGGTGCAGAGCTGTGAGTATATAGCATGCGGTGCAGAGCTGTGAGTATATAGCATGCGGTGCAGAGCTGTGAGTATATAGCATGCGGTGCAGAGCTGTGAGTATATAGCATGCGGTGCAGAGCTGTGAGTATATAGCATGCGGTGCAGAGCTGTGAGTATATAGCATGCGGTGCAGAGCTGTGAGTATATAGCATGCGGTGCAGAGCTGTGAGTATATAGCATGCGGTGCAGAGCTGTGAGTATATAGCATGCGGTGCAGAGCTGTGAGTATATAGCATGCGGTGCAGAGCTGTGAGTATATAGCATGCAGGGCAGAGCTGTGAGTATATAGCATGCAGGGCAGAGCTGTGAGTATATAGCATGCGGTGCAGAGCTGTGTGTATATAGCATGCGGTGCAGAGCTGTGAGTATATAGCATGCGGTGCAGAGCTGTGAGTATATAGCATGCGGTGCAGAGCTGTGAGTATATAGCATGCGGTGCAGAGCTGTGAGTATATAGCATGCGGTGCAGAGCTGTGAGTATATAGCATGCGGTGCAGAGCTGTGAGTATATAGCATGCGGTGCAGAGCTGTGAGTATATAGCATGCGGTGCAGAGCTGTGTGTATATAGCATGCGGTGCAGAGCTGTGAGTATATAGCATGCGGTGCAGAGCTGTGAGTATATAGCATGCGGTGCAGAGCAGTGAGTATATAGCATGCGGTGCAGAGCTGTGAGTATATATAATGCAGGGCAGAGCTGTGAGTATATAGCATGCAGTGCAGAGCTGTGAGTATATAGCATGCGGTGCAGAGGTGAGTATATAGCATGTGGTGCAGAGCTGAGTATATAGCATGCGGTGCAGAGCTGTGAGTATATAGCATGCGGTGCAGAGCTGTGAGTATATAGCATGCGGTGCAGAGCTGTGAGTATATAGCATGCAGTGCAAAGCTGTGTGTATATAGCATGCAGTGCAGAGCTGTGTGTATATAGCATGCGGTGCAGAGCTGTGAGTATATAGCATGCGGTGCAGAGCTGTGAGTATATAGCATGCGGTGCAGAGCTGTGAGTATATAGCATGCGGTGCAGAGCTGTGAGTATATAGCATGCGGTGCAGAGCTGTGTGTATATAGCATGCGGTGCAGAGCTGTGAGTATATAGCATGCGGTGCAAAGCTGTGTGTATATAGCATGCGGTGCAGAGCTGTGTGTATATAGCATGCAGTGCAGAGCTGTGTGTATATAGCATGCAGTGCAGAGCTGTGAGTATATAGCATGCGGTGCAGAGCTGTGAGTATATAGCATGCGGTGCAGAGCTGTGAGTATATAGCATGCGGTGCAGAGCTGTGAGTATATAGCATGCGGTGCAGAGCTGTGAGTATATAGCATGCGGTGCAAAGCTGTGTGTATATAGCATGCGGTGCAGAGCTGTGTGTATATAGCATGCAGTGCAGAGCTGTGAGTATATAGCATGCAGTGCAGAGGTGTGTGTAGCATGCAGTGCAGAGCTGTGAGTATATAGCATGCGGTGCAGAGCTGTGAGTGTATAGCATGCGGTGCAGAGCTGTGTGTATATAGCATGCGGTGCAGAGCTGTGAGTATATAGCATGCGGTGCAGAGCTGTGTGTATATAGCATGCAGTGCAGAGCTGTGAGTATATAGCATGCAGTGCAGAGCTGTGAGTATATAGCATGCGGTGCAGAGCTGTGAGTATATAGCATGCGGTGCAGAGCTGTGAGTATATAGCATGCGGTGCAGAGCTGTGAGTATATATATATATATATATATATATATATAATGCAGTAGAGCTGTGTGTATATAGCATGCGGTGCAGAGCTGTGAGTATATAGCATGCGGTGCAGAGCTGTGAGTATATAGCATGCGGTGCAGAGCTGTGAGTATATAGCATGCGGTGCAGAGCTGTGTGTATATAGCATGCAGTGCAGAGCTGTGAGTATATAGCATGCAGTGCAAAGCTGTGTGTATATAGCATGCAGTGCAGAGCTGTGAGTATATAGCATGCAGTGCAGAGCTGTGTGTATATAGCATGCGGTGCAGAGCTGTGAGTATATAGCATGCAGTGCAGAGCTGTGAGTATATAGCATGCGGTGCAGAGCTGTGAGTATATAGCATGCGGTGCAGAGCTGTGTGTATATAGCATGCAGTGCAGAGCTGTGAGTATATAGCATGCAGTGCAAAGCTGTGTGTATATAGCATGCAGTGCAGAGCTGTGAGTATATAGCATGCAGTGCAGAGCTGTGTGTATATAGCATGCGGTGCAGAGCTGTGAGTATATAGCATGCAGTGCAGAGCTGTGAGTATATAGCATGCGGTGCAGAGCTGTGAGTATATAGCATGCGGTGCAGAGCTGTGAGTATATAGCATGCGGTGCAGAGCTGTGAGTATAGAATGCAGTGCAGAGCTGTGTGTATATATAATGCTGTGAGTATATAGCATGCAGTGCAGAGCTGTGAGTATATAGCATGCAGTGCAGAGCTGTGAGTATATAGCATGCGGTGCAGAGCTGTGAGTATATAGCATGCGGTGCAGAGCTGTGAGTATATAGCATGCAGTGCAAAGCTGTGTGTATATAGCATGCAGTGCAGAGCTGTGAGTATATAGCATGCGGTGCAGAGCTGTGTGTATATAGCATGCGGTGCAGAGCTGTGAGTATATATATATATATAATGCAGTAGAGCTGTGTGTATATAGCATGCGGTGCAGAGCTGTGAGTATATAGCATGCGGTGCAGAGCTGTGAGTATATAGCATGCGGTGCAGAGCTGTGAGTATATAGCATGCGGTGCAGAGCTGTGTGTATATAGCATGCAGTGCAGAGCTGTGAGTATATAGCATGCAGTGCAAAGCTGTGTGTATATAGCATGCAGTGCAGAGCTGTGAGTATATAGCATGCAGTGCAGAGCTGTGTGTATATAGCATGCGGTGCAGAGCTGTGAGTATATAGCATGCAGTGCAGAGCTGTGTGTATATAGCATGCGGTGCAGAGCTGTGAGTATATAGCATGCGGTGCAGAGCTGTGAGTATATAGCATGCGGTGCAGAGCTGTGAGTATATAGCATGCGGTGCAGAGCTGTGAGTATATAGCATGCGGTGCAGAGCTGTGAGTATAGAATGCAGTGCAGAGCTGTGTGTATATATAATGCTGTGAGTATATAGCATGCAGTGCAGAGCTGTGAGTATATAGCATGCAGTGCAGAGCTGTGAGTATATAGCATGCGGTGCAGAGCTGTGAGTATATAGCATGCGGTGCAGAGCTGTGAGTATATAGCATGCAGTGCAAAGCTGTGTGTATATAGCATGCAGTGCAGAGCTGTGAGTATATAGCATGCGGTGCAGAGCTGTGTGTATATAGCATGCGGTGCAGAGCTGTGAGTATATAGCATGCGGTGCAGAGCTGTGAGTATATAGCATGCGGTGCAGAGCTGTGAGTATATAGCATGCAGTGCAAAGCTGTGTGTATATAGCATGCAGTGCAGAGCTGTGAGTATATAGCATGCGGTGCAGAGCTGTGTGTATATAGCATGCGGTGCAGAGCTGTGAGTATATAGCATGCGGTGCAGAGCTGTGAGTATATAGCATGCAGTGCAAAGCTGTGTGTATATAGCATGCAGTGCAGAGCTGTGAGTATATAGCATGCGGTGCAGAGCTGTGTGTATATAGCATGCGGTGCAGAGCTGTGAGTATATATATATATATAATGCAGTAGAGCTGTGTGTATATAGCATGCGGTGCAGAGCTGTGAGTATATAGCATGCGGTGCAGAGCTGTGAGTATATAGCATGCGGTGCAGAGCTGTGAGTATATAGCATGCGGTGCAGAGCTGTGTGTATATAGCATGCAGTGCAGAGCTGTGAGTATATAGCATGCAGTGCAAAGCTGTGTGTATATAGCATGCAGTGCAGAGCTGTGAGTATATAGCATGCAGTGCAGAGCTGTGTGTATATAGCATGCGGTGCAGAGCTGTGAGTATATAGCATGCAGTGCAGAGCTGTGTGTATATAGCATGCGGTGCAGAGCTGTGAGTATATAGCATGCGGTGCAGAGCTGTGAGTATATAGCATGCGGTGCAGAGCTGTGAGTATATAGCATGCGGTGCAGAGCTGTGAGTATATAGCATGCGGTGCAGAGCTGTGAGTATAGAATGCAGTGCAGAGCTGTGTGTATATATAATGCTGTGAGTATATAGCATGCAGTGCAGAGCTGTGAGTATATAGCATGCAGTGCAGAGCTGTGAGTATATAGCATGCGGTGCAGAGCTGTGAGTATATAGCATGCGGTGCAGAGCTGTGAGTATATAGCATGCAGTGCAAAGCTGTGTGTATATAGCATGCAGTGCAGAGCTGTGAGTATATAGCATGCGGTGCAGAGCTGTGTGTATATAGCATGCGGTGCAGAGCTGTGAGTATATAGCATGCGGTGCAGAGCTGTGAGTATATAGCATGCGGTGCAGAGCTGTGAGTATATAGCATGCGGTGCAGAGCTGTGAGTATATAGCATGCGGTGCAGAGCTGTGAGTATATAGCATGCGGTGCAGAGCTGTGAGTATATAGCATGCGGTGCAGAGCTGTGAGTATAGAATGCAGTGCAGAGCTGTGTGTATATAGCATGCGGTGCAGAGCTGTGAGTATATAGCATGCGGTGCAGAGCTGTGAGTATATAGCATGCGGTGCAGAGCTGTGAGTATATAGCATGCGGTGCAGAGCTGTGAGTATATAGCATGCGGTGCAGAGCTGTGAGTATATAGCATGCGGTGCAGAGCTGTGAGTATATAGCATGCGGTGCAGAGCTGTGAGTATATAGCATGCGGTGCAGAGCTGTGAGTATATAGCATGCGGTGCAGAGCTGTGAGTATATAGCATGCGGTGCAGAGCTGTGAGTATATAGCATGCGGTGCAGAGCTGTGAGTATATAGCATGCGGTGCAGAGCTGTGAGTATATAGCATGCGGTGCAGAGCTGTGAGTATATATAATGCTGTGAGTATATAGCATGCAGTGCAGAGCTGTGTGTATATATAATGCTGTGAGTATATAGCATGCAGTGCAGAGCTGTGAGTATATAGCATGCAGTGCAGAGCTGTGAGTATATAGCATGCGGTGCAGAGCTGTGAGTATATAGCATGCGGTGCAGAGCTGTGAGTATATAGCATGCAGTGCAAAGCTGTGTGTATATAGCATGCAGTGCAGAGCTGTGAGTATATAGCATGCGGTGCAGAGCTGTGTGTATATAGCATGCGGTGCAGAGCTGTGAGTATATAGCATGCGGTGCAGAGCTGTGAGTATATAGCATGCGGTGCAGAGCTGTGAGTATATAGCATGCGGTGCAGAGCTGTGAGTATATAGCATGCGGTGCAGAGCTGTGAGTATATAGCATGCGGTGCAGAGCTGTGAGTATAGAATGCAGTGCAGAGCTGTGTGTATATAGCATGCGGTGCAGAGCTGTGAGTATATAGCATGCGGTGCAGAGCTGTGAGTATATAGCATGCGGTGCAGAGCTGTGAGTATATAGCATGCGGTGCAGAGCTGTGAGTATATAGCATGCGGTGCAGAGCTGTGAGTATATAGCATGCGGTGCAGAGCTGTGAGTATATAGCATGCGGTGCAGAGCTGTGAGTATATAGCATGCGGTGCAGAGCTGTGAGTATATAGCATGCGGTGCAGAGCTGTGAGTATATAGCATGCGGTGCAGAGCTGTGAGTATATAGCATGCAGGGCAGAGCTGTGAGTATATAGCATGCGGTGCAGAGCTGTGTGTATATAGCATGCGGTGCAGAGCTGTGAGTATATAGCATGCGGTGCAGAGCTGTGAGTATATAGCATGCGGTGCAGAGCTGTGAGTATATAGCATGCGGTGCAGAGCTGTGAGTATATAGCATGCGGTGCAGAGCTGTGAGTATATAGCATGCGGTGCAGAGCTGTGAGTATATAGCATGCGGTGCAGAGCTGTGAGTATATAGCATGCGGTGCAGAGCTGTGTGTATATAGCATGCGGTGCAGAGCTGTGAGTATATAGCATGCGGTGCAGAGCTGTGAGTATATAGCATGCGGTGCAGAGCTGTGTGTATATAGCATGCGGTGCAGAGCTGTGAGTATATAGCATGCGGTGCAGAGCTGTGAGTATATAGCATGCGGTGCAGAGCTGTGAGTATATAGCATGCGGTGCAGAGCTGTGAGTATATAGCATGCGGTGCAGAGCTGTGAGTATATAGCATGCGGTGCAGAGCTGTGAGTATATAGCATGCGGTGCAGAGCTGTGAGTATATAGCATGCGGTGCAGAGCTGTGTGTATATAGCATGCGGTGCAGAGCTGTGAGTATATAGCATGCGGTGCAGAGCTGTGAGTATATAGCATGCGGTGCAGAGCTGTGAGTATATAGCATGCGGTGCAGAGCAGTGAGTATATAGCATGCGGTGCAGAGCTGTGAGTATATAGCATGCGGTGCAGAGCAGTGAGTATATAGCATGCGGTGCAGAGCTGTGAGTATATAGCATGCGGTGCAGAGCTGTGAGTATAGAATGCAGTGCAGAGCTGTGTGTATATATAATGCAGTGAGTATATAGCATGCAGTGCAGAGCTGTGAGTATATATAATGCAGTGAGTATATAGCATGCAGTGCAGAGCTGTGAGTATATATAATGCAGTGAGTATATAGCATGCAGTGCAGGACAGGCAGCTCGGTGTCTGGGGCTCATGCACACAAGTTCTTATAACTATGAGCGATCTGAGTTGTCTTTGTAGCTCAGCAGTCTGACTCCGCCCACACACGTGACTGATCACATGGTCATGACCTCATCAAAGGTCCTTTAACCTTGTGGGATTCCCCATCTGTCCTGTGCATAGTGCGGTGGGCAGGATGGCAGGCCTGCTGTGTAGCTGGAGCGGGGTCACCAGGGTCCTACTGCGAGCTCCCCCACGTGAGTTACTAATGCGCTGCAGGACTGACGCCAATGCACCAGATGGGACGTGCAGGGGTTAATGATGACGCACCTGGTGGCCATATGCAGTCTGAGGCAGTGACAGTAGGAGACTGTGCTCTTTGTTGTGGTGCAGCAGCAGGAGCAGTGTGCACCCTGGGTGTCCGGAGCACCGGGCGGACATAGTCAGGAAAGGGTCATTACCAGGGTGTCAGCCGTGCTGCTCAGCGTTACTGCCGGCATCAGGGGCTGAATTATTAACCAGCAGTGACCCAGCGTCAGTCTCTTCTACTTTATTATTACTCCCTTCTAGAGCGCTTTACAGACAGCGCTGTCCCCGATGGGGCTCACAATCTACATTCCCTATCAGTATGAGGAGTGGTGGGAGGAAACCGGAGAACCCGGAGGAAACCCACACAAACACGGGGAGAACATACAGACTCCTTGCAGAGTTGTTCTTGGTGGGATTTGTCCCCAGGGCTGCAGTGCTAACCACTGAGCCACCCTGCCGCCCTCCTAAGGCCGGGATCACACATGCGAGAAATACAGCCGAGTCTTGCATGTTAACCCCTTCACCCCCAAGGGTGGTTTGCACGTTAATGACCAGGCCAATTTTCACAATTCTGACCATTGTCCCTTTATGAGGTTATAACTCTGGAACGCTTCAACGGATCCTGGTGATTCTGACATTGTTTTCTCGTGACATATTGTACTTCATGATAGTGGTAAAATTTCTTTGATATTACCTGCGTTTATTTGTGACAAAAACGGAAATTTGGCGAAAATTCTGAAAATTTTGCAATTTTCCAACTTTGAATTTTTATGCCCTTAAATCACAGAAATATGTCACACAAAATACTTAATAAGTAACATTTCCCACATGTCTACTTTACATCAGCACAATTTTGGAACTAAATTTTTTTTTTTGTAAGGGAGCTATAAGGGTTAAAAGTTGACCAGCAATTTCTCATTTTTACAACACCATTTTTTTTTAGGGACCACATCTCATTTGAAGTCACTTTTAGGGGTCTATATGAAAGAAAATAACCAAGTGTGACACCATTCTAAAAACTGCGCCCCTCAAGGTACTCAACACCACATTCAAGAAATTTATTAACCCTTCAGGTGTTTCACAGGAAGTTTTGGATTGTTTAAATAAAAATGAACATTTAACTTTTTTTCACACAAAATTTACTTCAGCTCCAATTTGATTTATTTTACCAAGGGTAACAGGAGAAAATGGACCCCAAAAGTTGTTGTACAATTTGTCCTGAGCACGCTGATACCCCATATGTGGGGGTAAACCACTGTTTGGACGCATGGGAGAGCTCGGAAAGGAAGGAGCGCCATTTGACTTGTCATTGCAAAATTGACTGGAATTGAGATGGGACGCCATGTTGCTTTTGGAGAGCCCCTGATGTGCCCAAACATTGAAACCCCCCACAAGTGACACCATTTTGGAAAGTAGACCCCCTAAGGAACTTATCTAGATGTGTGGTGAGCACTTTGACCCACCAAGTGCTTCACAGAAGTTTATAATGCAGAGCCATAAAAATAAAAAATGATCTTTTTGCCCCCAATTTTTTATTTTCCCAAGAGTAAAAGAAGAAATTGGACCCCATAAGATGTTGTACAATTTGTCCTGAGTACGCTGATCTATATATATAATTGTCTAAGGGGTACTTCCACCTGTCTGTCTGTAACATAAATCCCGCGTCGCTGATTGGTCTCGCCAGCTGCCTTTCCTGGCTGCCGCGACCAATCAGCGACGGGCACAGTCAGGCCGAGAATTAGTCCCTCCCTACTTCCGTCCAGTCAGTGCCCGGCGCCCGCTCCATACTCCCGTCCAGTCTGCCCTCACACAGGGTTAATCCCAGCAGTAACGGACCGCGTTATGCCGCGGGTAACACACTCCGTCAACGCTGCTATTAACCCTGTGTGTCCCCAACTTTTTACTATTCATGCTGCCTATGCTGCATCGATAGTAAAAAGATCTAATGTTAAAAATAATAAAAAAACTGCTATTCTCACCTTCCCTCGTCCGACGATGCGCTCGCGCCTGCCACCAGCTTCTGTTCCCAGAGATGCATTGCGAAATTACCCAGAAGACTTAGCGGTCTCACGAGACCGCTAAGTCATCTGGGTAATTTCGCAATGCATCCTGGGAACGGAAGCTGGCGGCAGCCGCGCGCGCATTGGCACAGCTTCGCTGGACCCCGGCTGGTGAGTATATAACTATTTTTTAATTACACGGTGAGTGGCTGGGCCCGGGCGTAGTGATCTATGTGTACGGTGGCCCCAGCTGTGCGGAGTAGTCGTGTATCATATGAAGCTGTATGGGACTATTTTCTTCTATGGCCAGTGTTAGATACTATGTGGGTTGTGGTATATATTATGTGGCCAGTGTTATATACTACGTGGCCTATATATACTGCGTGGCTGCTATATACTGCGTGGACTGTGTTATATACTATGTGGGCTGTGTTATTTACTGCGTGGCCTGTATTAACGCATCGGTATTCTACAATATGTACAGTGCCTAAAAGTAGTATTCAACCCCCTGCAGATTTAGCAGGTTTAATAAGATGCAAATAAGTTAGAGCCTTCAAACTTCAAACAAGAGCAGGATTTATTAACAGATGCATAAATCTTACAAACCAAAAAGTTTTGTTGCTCAGTTAAATTTTTATAAATTTTAAACATAAAAGTGTGGGTCAATTATTATTCAACCCCTAGGTTTAATATTTTGTGGAATAACCTTTGTTTGCAATTACAGCTAATAATCGTCTTTTATAAGACCTGATCAGGCCGGCACAGGTCTCTGGAGTTATCTTGGCCCACTCCTCCATGCAGATCTTCTCCAAGTTATCTAGGTTCTTTGGGTGTCTCATGTGGACTTTAATCTTGAGCTCCTTCCACAAGTTTTCAATTGGGTTAAGGTCAGGAGACTGACTAGGCCACTGCAACACCTTGATTTTTTGCCTCTTGAACCAGGCCTTGGTTTTCTTGGCTGTGTGCTTTGGGTCGTTGTCTTGTTGGAAGATGAAATGACGACCCATCTTAAGATGCTTGATGGAGGAGCGGAGGTTCTTGGCCAAAATCTCCAGCTAGGCCGTGCTATCCATCTTCCCATGGATACGGACCAGATGGCCAGGCCCCTTGGCTGAGAAACAGCCCCACAGCATGATGCTGCCACCACCATGCTTGACTGTAGGGATGGTATTCTTGGGGTCGTATGCAGTGCCATCCAGTCTCCAAACGTCACGTGTGTGGTTGGCACCAAAGATCTCGATCTTGGTCTTATCAGACCAGAGAACCTTGAACCAGTCAGTCTCAGAGTCCTCCAAGTGATCATGAGCAAACTGTAGACGAGCCTTGACATGACGCTTTGAAAGTAAAGGTACCTTACGGGCTCGTCTGGAACGGAGACCATTGCGGTGGAGTACGTTACTTATGGTATTGACTGAAACCAATGTCCCCACTGCCATGAGATCTTCCCGGAGCTCCTTCCTTGTTGTCCTTGGGTTAGCCTTGACTCTTTGGACAAGCCTGGCCTCGGCACGGGAGGAAACTTTCAAAGGCTGTCCAGGCCGTGGAAGGCTAACAGTAGTTCCATAAGCCTTCCACTTCCGGATGATGCTCCCAACAGTGGAGACAGGTAGGCCCAACTCCTTGGAAAGGGTTTTGTACCCCTTGCCAGCCTTGTGACCCTCCACGATCTTGTCTCTGATGGCCTTGGAATGCTCCTTTGTCTTTCCCATGTTGACCATGTTTGAGTGCTGTTCACAAGTTTGGGGAGGGTCTTAAATAGTCAGAAAAGGCTGGAAAAAGAGATAATTAATCCAAACATGTGAAGCTCATTGTTCTTTGTGCCTGAACTACTTCTTAATACTTTAGTTTAGGGGAACCAAACAGAATTCTGGGGGGTTGAGGGGTTGAATAATAAATGACACTCTGAAAAAACTTTTCACAATTTAAAAAAAAAAATAAACAAAGAAATAACATTCTTTTTTGCTGCAGTGCATTTCACACTTCCAGGCTGATCTACAGTCCAAATGTCACAATGCCAAGTTAATTCCAAATGTGTAAACCTGCTAAATCTGCAGGGGGTTGAATACTACTTGTAGGCACTGTATGTATGTATATAGCAGCCACATAGTATATAGCACAGGCCACGTAGTACTCCTATATACTACGTGGCCTGTGCTATATACTTTGTGGCTGCTATATACATACATACATACATATTCTAGAATACCCGATGCGTTAGAATCGGGCCACCATCTAGTACCCCATATGTGGGGGTAAATCACTGTTTGGGCGCATGGCAGAGCTCAGAAGGGAAGGAGCGCAGTTTGACTTTTCAATGCAATATTGACAGGAATTGAGATGGGATGCCATGATGCGTTTGGAGAGCCACTGATGTGCCTAAACATTGAAACCTGCCACAAGTGACACCATTTTGGAAAGTAGACCCCCCTAAGGAACTTATCTAGATGTGTGGTGAGCACTTTGACCCACCAAGTGCTTCACAGAAGTTTATAATGCAGAGCCGTAAAAATAAAAAATCATATTTTTTCACAAAAATGATCTTTTCATAGTAACATACTTACTAAGGTTGAAGGAAGACCTAATGTCCATCTAGTTCAACCCATAGCCTAACCTAACGTGCCCTAACATGTTGATCCAGGGGAAGGCAAAAAAACCCATGTGGCAAAGAGTAAGCTCCACATTGGCGAAAAAAAACTCCTTCCCGACTCCACATATGGCAATCAGACTAGTTCCCTGGATCAACGCCTTATCAAGGAATCTAGTGTATATACCCTGTAACATTATACTTTTCAAGAAAGGCATCCAGTCCCCTCTTAAATTTAAGTAATGAATCACTCATTACAACATCATACGACAGAGAGTTCCATAGTCTCACTGCTCTTACAGTAAATAATCTGCGTCTGTAAGGCTACTTTCAGACATAGCGCATTTTTGAGCGCTATTTTGCGGGCGCTTTTCAAAAATGCGCAATGTCATTTTCGTCTGCCGGCAAAGTGAATGAGAAATTCACTTTGCCGTTCAGACACACCGCAAAAAAACGCGGCGCTTTTGTCTGCAAACACGCCGGCGTAAAAAGAATTGACATGTCAATTCTTTACGCAGCGGCGTGTCTGCGTATCCCCATAGGGCCCCATCTTACCGTCCACACACAGCGCCTTTGTCCTGGGTGTCGGCGTCTTTGTACGGAGGGGTTGACACCCAGGACCGGACGTGACGTCGGACAGGAAGAGGGAAGCCCCCGCCCCCCAGTGCCAGTGAAGCAGCATGGAGTCATTCAACAGAATGACCATAAACGTGGGGCTGCTGATCGAGACGGTATGTGTGTGTGTGTGTGTGTGTCCCCATGCGACGCTAGTGCCTCCATTGTGCTAAGTCGCCGTATGGGACTACTACTCCCATCCGGTATTAGGATGGGAGAGTTGTCCCTGTGTCCGGCGACTTAGCACAATTGTAAAGTTACACAAAACACCTACACACAATACACATACATGACACACAGTACAGTACATACAACACATAACATAGAGTATATACTCACCAACAGCACACTGGTAGGCGAAGCCCTCGATCCTCCAGGAAAAAATCCAAAAATAATAAACCAAATTCATACTCCCTGTCCGCAGAATCCATAAAACGAGTGTCCCACGCCGATCCCCTGCTCTCCGGCGATACACTGCCAGGAGCGAAGCTCCTAGCAGTGTATCGCATACTGTTCCGGAGTTCAATGACTCCGGCGTCTCGGTTAACAGCAGTACAGCTGCGTTGAACTTTCCCACGCAGCACTGCCGTTAAGCGAGAGTGCCGGGGTCAATGACCGCCGGTAAACTCGCTCGCGCATGCGCAGTGACACACCGACAGGAACTATGGCTCCTGTCAGTGTGTTGCTGCAGCCGTGGAGAGCAGACATATCTCTGGATGTGTCTGTTCTCCATGGAAAATCTTGATACGTGGCACTTAAATACGTGGCAATTAAATACGTGGCACTTATACGTGATACGTGTCACTTAAATACGTGGCACTGAAATACGTGATACGTGGCACTTTGATACGTGGCACGTGTCACTTAAATACGTGGCACGTGGCACTGAAATATGTGGCACGTGGCACTTTGATACGTGGCACTGAAATACGTGGCACGTGGCACTGAAATACGTGGCACGTGTCACTTAAATACGTGGCACTGAAATACGTGATACGTGGCACTTTGATACGTGGCACGTGTCACTTAAATACGTGGCACTGAAATATGTGGCACGTGGCACTTTGATACGTGGCACGTGGCACTGAAATACGTGGCACGTGGCCCTGAAATACGTGGCACGTGGCACTGAAATATGTGGCACTTTGATACGTGGCACTTTGATACGTGGCACGTGTCACTTAAATACGTGGCACTGAAATATGTGGCACGTGGCACTTTGATACGTGGCACGTGGCACTGAAATACGTGGCACGTGGCCCTGAAATACGTGGCACGTGGCACTGAAATATGTGGCACTTTGATACGTGGCACTTTGATACGTGGCACGTGTCACTTAAATACGTGGCACGTGGCACTGAAATATGTGGCACGTGGCACTTTGATACGTGGCACTGAAATACGTGGCACGTGGCCCTGAAATACGTGGCACTGAAATATGTGGCACGTGGCACTTTGATACGTGGCACTGAAATATGTGGCACGTGGCACTTAAATACTTGGCACGTGGCACCGAAATACGTGATACGTGGCACTTAGATACGCAACTTGCTGCGTTCTCTGCGCCCTGCGTTGAATCCCTATTTATTTCCAATTTAGTTTTAAACCTAGCAAAATATTTATTAAAAAAAACGCTCTTCACCGGATTTTCTGTCCCCTGTGCGTGTGTGTCCCCTGTGCGTGTGTGTCCCGTATGCGTGTGAAGGTAATAACAAGCAGTTGGGGTTGTCATTCCTCAGCAGCCTGTGTTACTTTTTCTGCCTCTATCAAGTTTGTCAAATTTTGTGTGTATAACTAGTAGTTAATGTTTTACCTTTTTTAGGTTCAAAACTTCCCATGGGATAAGGGGTGCCGGGAGTTTTCCAACAAATATACAAAAACTGCTTCCTGGCACAAGGTCTGTGTCACCCTCTATCCCCTGTACGAGTCATACACAAAGGAGCGGCAAAAAGAAATTGGTAAATATTTTCCATTTTGGAGGAGTATTTTTGAATTTCTTGTCTGTATGTAGTTGAATAGTATATTAATAGGTTCAATTTTTCACTTTTTAGTTTCAGCCTTGAGAACCCGCTGGAGGTCGGTGAGGGACAGATTTACACGGTCACGGTCAGAAGCACCAAGTGGCTCTGCGGCACCTGCTTCTCAAGCGCGTTTTGAACAGGAACTCCAATTTTTAAGCGGCAGTCTACATTACCGACCGTAAGTATCAGTAACGTCTTTAATTTTGAATAGAAAATAAAATGTATTAAAACTATTGTTTTGATGTTTCTCTTTACAGAACCATAGGCAATGTCCAGCCGATGACCGAAATCCCGGCCACAGCAACAACTCCAGTGTATGAACATGCTTCACAGCCTGCTACCAGCTCTCTTCCAAATGAGCCAAGGCCTGACCCTTCTACCCAAAATGATGATCTGCCCCTCTCCGAGACTAGTTCATTGGCATCGCCGCCGCCACCACCGCCACCAACACCACCTCCACCTCCAGCCTCAACACAGAGGAAGAGGAAAAGAGGCTCTTCAAAGGAGGATGAGGAGACGGCTGCCTTGGCAAGGGCAATTTCTCTAATTGATCGCCAACCTGAAGAGGATCAATTCTCAGCATATGGAACCACTCTAGCTTCCAGAATGCGTACTCTGTCCCCCGAGGTCCAGGACTCCTGCATGACGTATATTTCAATGGCGGTGACATGTTTTAAGAAGTATCCGCATATAAATCCAACCTTTGAAGAAATGGTTTGTTCACTAAACCACATCTGGCATCCACCGACGCCGACTCCTCTTGCACCTGCAGCAGCATTCAATAGACCTCTGCCATCTGCTCCAAGTGCTGCTGCAGGTGCACCAACATCCAGAGTAGTAGCCCAGTCTGAAGAACACCATCCAGACTGGAGCTACTACTCATATTCACAAAGCCTATATGAGGACCAGTAGGCATAATGTTGCTTTTCATGTTTAAAACGCCATGATGTCCAAGTCCACTCCTCAGTTTCCGCCAAGAGGGCATGTTTCCAGCTCTGATTAGTGTTGCGCAAGTGCCGAATGACTCACCGTCAGTGGTGACGAGGAAAGGGCCTTGCGCAATACTAATGAAAGCTGGAAGCATGCCCTCCTGGCGGCAATTAATGAGTGGACTTGGACATCCACAGGTTTATAATCCCATTTTGGGGATGTTTACAGTGTTTACGTGTTGAATTTTGTTAATAACAAAAAAAAACAACAAATCATTCTATTCTCAATTTTATTAGAAAAGTTTTTCAATTTTGACAGTTACTACAAATAAATATTTGAACTTTTAACTATGATGTAGTCTGCTTCTTTGATTTGTCGACCATGGCAAAAAATACACATTACATAACACCCACTTGCCATGAATAGAGGACACCCCCTAGAAATCAGATATACTACGAGGGGAACTGCTGAATAGAAGGCACTCTACACTCACTGGCCACTTTATTAGGTACACCTGTCCAACTTCTTGTTAACACTTAATTTCTAATCAGCCAATCACATGGCGGCAACTCAGTGCATTTAGGCATGTAGACATGGTCAAGACAATCTCCTGCAGTTCAAACCGAGCATCAGTATGGGGAAGAAAGGTGATTTGAGTGCCTTTGAACGTGGCATGGTTGTTGGTGCCAGAAGGGCTGGTCTGAGTATTTCAGAAACTGCTGATCTACTGGGATTTTCATGCACAACCATCTCTAGGGTTTACAGAGAATGGTCCGAAAAAGAAAAAAAATCCAGTGAGCGGCAGTTCTGTGGGCGGAAATGCCTTGTTGATGCCAGAGGTCAGAGGAGAATGGGCAGACTGGTTCGAGCTGATAGAAAGGCAACAGTGACTCAAATCGCCACCCGTTACAACCAAGGTAGGCCTAAGAGCATCTCTGAACGCACAGTGCGTCGAACTTTGAGGCAGATGGGCTACAGCAGCAGAAGACCACACCGGGTACCACTCCTTTCAGCTAAGAACAGGAAACTGAGGCTACAATTTGTACAAGCTCATCGAAATTGGACAGTAGAAGATTGGAAAAACGTTGCTTGGTCTGATGAGTCTCTATTTCTGCTGCGACATTCGGATGGTAGGGTCAGAATTTGGCGTAAACAACATGAAAGCATGGATCCATCCTGCCTTGTATGGAGCATCTTTGGGATGTGCAGCCGACAAATCTGCGGCAACTGTGTGATGCCATCATGTCAATATGGACCAAAATCTCTGAGGAATGTTTCCAGCACCTTGTTGAATCTATGCCACGAAGAATTGAGGCAGTTCTGAAGGCAAAAGGGGTCCAACCCGTTACTAGCATGGTGTACCTAATAAAGTGGCCGGTGAGTGTATATCTATGGTAGAAGAACTCACAGGAGTGTCAGGAATAACGTACAGCAAACAATGTGGAGTACCGGAAAACTCCAGTGTTAACTCCAGTGTGTATTGTATTCTGAGTCATAAAGACAGGAAATGACCTCAATGACTCTTTTTTTTTTTTTCCCCCTTTTTTTTTTTTCAAACAAACTTTAATTTCAGTACACAATGCTGAAAAAAACGCAGCTGCAAAAAACGCAGTGTGTGAAAGCAGCTGCGTTTTTTGCCTGCGTAAAAAAACGCAGGTAAAGCAGCAGCAAAATACGCGCGCGTAAAAATACGCAGCAAATATGCTGTGTGTGAAAGTAGCCTTATTATGCCTAAACCTTCTTTCCTCCAGACGTAGAGGATGCCCCCTTGTCCCTGTCACCGGTCTATGATTAAAAAGATCATCAGAAAGGTCTTTGTACTGTCCCCTCATATATTTATACATTAACATAAGATCACCCCTTAGCCTTTGTTTTTCCAAACTAAATAGCCCCAAGTGTAATAACCTATCTTGGTATTGCAGACCCCCCAGTCCTCTAATAACCTTGGTCGCTCTTCTCTGCACCCGCTCTAGTTCAGCTATGTCTTTCTTATACACCGGAGACCAGAACTGTACACAGTATTCTAAGTTAGAATAGAACTAGGCAACATATTATCTGGGAGATTAAAGCACTGAATCGTGCCAGAAAAACCCAAAGTCCCAAGGACAAAAAAACTCCATAAGAACCTTAGAAAAAAGGAGTAAACCGGAGCAAAGAAATATTATAAATATAATTTATTGATTATACAAAAGTTGGTGCATAAAATATATAGTAACAGTACAGAAAGGATGGTAAGAGTAGAGTGAGTCCCTACCGGTACAAAACACCACCTCAATAAGAATATAAATATAACACAGCCAATGGTACTAGGAAGGCAGCCACCCATGTGTGTGAGGTTAACCCTGGGAGTCACAAATTTATCCCCCACAATGTAAATACCGGCAACCAAACAGGCGCTTACCAAGAGAATACGGAGGTGGTGTATACCGGGCAGGATTCAGTCCAATAGGACCCCCGACGCGTGTTTCGCCAGCGCGGGTGCTTTAGCTTTCTCAAGGGGAATGTACCAGACCAATACAGGACCTCTCAAATAGTGCCGAATCTATATCACGTGAGTAATCACGTGTAAAACTTCTACCAATAGTAGCCATAATAACGGCGCATGCGCAGCCATGGTGCCCCGCCCCACGTCCGGAACGGCGTCAAGCGTCGCTGAGACGCAGTGGGGAGATGAGATCTCACCGCGCCTGCGCGAGGCAAAGAGACGCCGTCCGGACTGGGAACCAAGGCAACCAGAAGCCACGCATGCGCACCCAGGCTATTATACTTACGGCGTAATCAAACATAAGTACCTGACTGCAAGCCGCGGTGTGCAGGGAATCTGTCAGCGGCAAACCCTGGTACATGTACATGTATATAAGCAAAAGTGCCACAAGTTAACCGGGTAATTACCGTGAACAGGATACCACGATGTAACGATCGGCTTAATAAGCAGAAAAGCACAAAGAGAAAAAAAAGGGGGGGGGGCTGCACTATGTCACATATGTCTGAGGAACCCATTGACGGAAAAAACATACCATTTATATATACACACATTTGCAAAGTAAACAGGCATATCTATTACCAACAGTATGCAAATTAGGCAAATAATTGCCGTAAATGGAGTACACTGCATATATAACATTCGGCTAACAAGGCGTAGGGTATTTCAAAGCTGCAGCCAAAGTGGTCCATATGAGAAGTCCAAGATGGGTCGGGGTACATCAGATGCACAGTATACAAACTAAAAAACATAGAAAAAAGAAATAATCAATAAAAACACAATAAAAATGAACAGAAAATCCCACCAAGGGATCCACTCAGTTAGGGGCCAGGAGGATGCACGGGTACAGAAATCACATAATGATATAATAGATCAAAACTAAATAAAGAGCAAGGCTTGGAAATTAAAGATTAAAAGGGTCCACAGTTTATCCCAAAAAGGAGGAGAAACTAAGGGATTCATTGAGTCCACTTGGGGTCAGAGTGTTGAGGCGCACAATCCAAGCAGCCTCTCGCTGTGCCAATGCCTTTTTATAATTACCACCTCTGACCCCAAGATGGACACAATCGATGCCCCTGACCTGAAGAGTCCCCGCGTCACAATTATGGAATTTTTTAAAATGACGGGGGAGTGTCTTCAGGTCAGATTCATCGGTGGCCGTGCGTGCGGCTTGGATGTCTCTGACGTGTTCCCGAACACGTATCCGAAGCTCCCTGGACGTAAGTCCTACGTAGATCAGAGAGCATCCACATGTAGCATAATATATGACATTAGACGTACCACATGTAATGTGTTGTCTAATGTCATATATCTTGGAACCATCAGAGGATTTAAAAGTCGAAATCCGTATTATGTTAGTGCAAGCTACGCAGTGGCCGCACTTGAATGAACCTAGTACTGGGCCCCTAGAACTGAATGGATTAGCCACAGGAGGGACATAATGGCTCCTCACCAATAGGTTACCCAAATTGGGAGATCTCCTGGCGGTCATTGATGGAAAATCGCCCAAAACTGAGGTGAGTGCGGGTTCTGTTAGTAAGACCGGCCAGTGTTTTTTCAATATCTCCCGCATATGTAGCCACTCGTGGTTATATGTGGTTATAAACCGGACCTTGTCACCATCTGTTTGCGTTCTTTGTCTGTTGATCTTTGGATATAATAGATCCTTCTCCTCCAAGTTGCAGATTATCCTTGGGAGGGCGCTGGAGGATGGGATCATAGACAAGAAAGTGTTGGAAGGACTCACGGTTAGATCACCAAGGACGCCGACCTTTTATCTTTTACCTAAAGTCCACAAGGATCCCGTCAACCCATCGGGGTGTCCGATTGTGTCAGGCATTGACGGCTTGTGTGACCCAGTGTGTAAATTTATAGATTTTTTCTTAAAACCACTAGTGGAGGTCCTGCCGTCGTACATCAGAGACACAACGGACGTCCTATCACGTGTTGACGGGGTCCTTGTCGACCCCGGTGTCCTTTTGGTGACCGCCGACGTCCAAACACTTTACACATGTATTGACCATGAGCACGGTTTGTCGGCTGTCCACCTTTTCCTCCGACCTGGGCGGCCCTATGTGCGATTTAGTCCTCAGTTTGCTGCGCTTTGCCCTCACCCACAACTTTTTCGTCTTTAAAGATAATTACTATCTACAGAGGCGCGGCACAGCCATGGGCGCGGCCTGCGCGCCCTCGTACGCCAATCTCTTCCTGGGAGCATGGGAGAGATCGATTTTTGGCGACAGGGGCGTGCGGTCCATGGACCATGTGCTGTGCTGGATGCGCTATATAGACGACCTCTTTCTGTGGGGGGGGGACGGCGTGTGGTCTAAGTGTGGTCGAACTAGTGACTTGTATAGAGGTAAAATTATGTTCTCCTCATGAGCATCTATGCCTCTTTTAATGCATCCCATTATTTTATTTGCCTTTGTAGCAGCTGCCTGACACTGGCCACTAAATGTGAGTTTGTCATCCACCCATACACCCAGGTCTTTTTCATGGACGGTTTTGCCCAGAGTTTTTAGAATTAAGCACATAGTTATACATCTTATTAATTCTACCCAAGTGCATGACCTTTTTAGCCCCCAATTTTTTATTTTCCCAAGGGTAAGAGAAGAAATTGGACCCCAAAAGTTGTGCAATTTGTCCTGAGTATGCTGATACCCCATATGTGGGGGTAAACCACTGTTTGGTCGCATGGCAGAGCTCGGAAGGGAAGGAGCGCTGTTTGACTTTTCAATGCAAAATTGACTGGAATTGAGATGGACGCCATGTTGCGTTTGGAGAGCCACTGATGTGCCTAAACATTGAAACCCCCCAAAAGTGACACCATTTTGGAAAGTAGACCCCCTAAGGAACTTATCTAGATGTGTTGTGAGAGCTTTGAACCCCCAAGTGTTTCACTACAGTTTATAACGCAGAGCCGCGAAAATAAAAAAAAAAAATTCCCGAAAAATTTTTTAGCCCCCAGTTTTGTATTTTCCCAAGGGTAACAGGAGAATTTGGACGCCAAAAGTTGTTGTCCAATTTGTCCTCAGTACGCTGATACCCCATATATGGGGAGCAACCACCGTTTGGGCGCATGGCAGAGCTCGGAAGGGAAGGAGCACCATTTGGAATGCAGACTTAGATGGAATAGTCTGCAGGCGTCACATTGCGTTTGCAGAACCACTAGTTACCTAAACAGTAGAAACCCCCACAAGTGACCCCATATTGGAAACTAGACCCCCCAAGGAACTTATCTAGATGTGTTATGAAAACTTTGAACCCCCAAGTGTTTCACTACAGTTTATAACGCAGAGCCGTGAAAATAAAAAATATTTTTTTTCCCACAAAAATGTTTTTTTAGCCCCACAAATTTTTATTTTCCCAAGGGTAACAAGAGAAATTGGACCCCAAAAGTTGTTCAATTTGTCCTGGGTACGCTGATAACCCATATGTTGGGGTAAACCACTGTTTGGGCGCACGAAGGAGCTCGGAAGGGAAGGAGCACGGTTTTACTTTTTCAACGCAGAATTGGCTGGAATTGAGATCGGACACCATGTCGCGTTTGGAGAGCCCCTGATGTGCCTAAACAGTGGAAACCCCCAATTGTAACTGAAACCCTAACACTAGCCCTAACCCTAGCCCCAACCCTAACCCTAGCCCTAATCCTAACCCTAGCCCTAATCCTAACCCTAGCCCTAACCCTAATGGGAAAATGGAAATAAATACATTTTTTAAATTTTATTATTTTTCCCTAACTAAGGGGGTGATGAAGGGGGGTTTGATTTACTTTTATAGCGTTTTTTTAGCAGATGTTTATGATTGACAGCCATCACAGACTAAAAGACGCTTTTTATTGCAAAAATAGTTTTTGCGTCTCCACATTTTGAGAGCTATAATTTTTCCATATTTTGGCACAATGACCAAAAACCAGCTATGCATGAATTTCTTTGGGGTTGGGGGGGGGGGGGGGGCTTTTATGCCGTTCCACTTTTGGTAAAATTGATAAAGCAGTTCTATTGTTTGTGTCAGTACGATTACAGCGATACCTCATTTATATCATTTTTTTATGTTTTGGGACTTTGATACGATAAAAACTATTTTATAGAAAAAATAATTATTTTTGCATCGCTTTATTCTGAGGACTATAACTTTTTTATTTTTTCGCTGATGTTGCTGTATGGCGGCTCGTTTTTTGAGGGACAAGATGACGTTTTCAGCGGTACCATGGTTATTTATATCCGTCTTATTCCACTTTTTGTTCGGCGGTATGATAATAAAGCGTTTTTTGCCTCGTTTTTTTTTTTACCGCGTTCACTGAAGGGGTTAACTAGCGGGACAGTTTTATAGGTGGGGTCGTTATGGACGCGGCGATACTATGTGTATTTTTATTGTTTTTTTTTATTATTTAAATAAAGAAATGTTTTTATGGGAACAATATTTTGGAATTTATTTTTTTTACACATGTGAATATTTTTGTTTTACTTCACAACATTGCCCCGGGGGGGGGCATCATGTTATTAGGTCAGATCGCTGATCTGACACTTTGCACAGCACTGTGTCAGATCAGCGATCTGACATGCAGGGCTGCTGGCTTACCAGCGCTTGCTCTGAGCAGGCGCTGGTAAGCCACCTCCCTGCAGGACCCGGATGCAGCCCCGCGGCTATTTTGAATCCTGCACGGAGAAGAAGGTAGGAGACCCTCTGAGCAACGCGATCACATCGCGTTGCTCCGAGGGTCTCAGGGAAGCACGCAGGGAGCCCCCTCCCTGCGCGATGCTTCCCTATGCCGCCGGAACACTGCGATCATGTTTGATAGCAGTGTGCTGGGGGTTAATGTACCAGGGGCGGTCCGTGACCGCTCCTGGCACATAGTGCCGGATGTCAGCTGCGATAGTCAGCTGGCACCCAGCCGCGCTCTCCTTGTGAGCGTGGCCGATCGCATATGACGTGCTATCCCGTCACTGGGAATTAAGTCAATTAAGTCCCAGGTCACCTCGATGGGATAGTGCGTCATATGGGATTAAGGGGTTAATACCCGGCATTGCCGCCGTCACTCATGAGCAATACATGCAGCCTCACGCTCTGCTCCTGAGTGACGGCGGCAATGCCGGGTATTAACATGCGAGACTCGGCCGTATATCTCGCATGTGTGATCCCAGCCTAAGTGTCCACATCGTTATAAGGCGGCTCCTTTATATAACTGCATTCCTAGTGATCAGCTGAGACCCCCGAATCCAAGAATAGAGCTGCACATCCCAAACCCCAATACTATGCCAAAGTGTCAGGGCCCCAGTCATCATTCGCCAGCTATTGAATTCACTTTTGCTTTTTTGTTGTATTTTCTGACATTTTTTGTGCCAAATACTTCAAAATGTCACACACCGTTCATGAATTTGGTGCAAACTCAAAAACAAATATTGAGACAGATCCTTTAAAAAATCACAAGAATATGCATCAAATTGAAATCCCTTCCAGAATCTTTACTCTAGGGAGTTATTGGAGTGACAAGCGCCAAAAAAGTGACATTTGGTTTATTTCACATGTGATAAATCCGTCTAAAACATCTGAATATGCAATCACTTAAGAAACAGTTTATAACACAAAGAACAAGGTGCAGATATTAAGGTACAAGGTAGTGGTCAGATACCTATAATGCCCTTTATAAATACCTATCTTTAAATTCTAACCACTTTTGTAATTTGCTTCATTATAAAATGATATAATAGCTATATACATTACTCACAAAATGTTAGGAGTATTTGGCTTTTGGGCGAAATTTCAGGATAAACCTAAGATGCACTCTAACATTTTCAGGTGAACTTAAAGTGACCGTCTCTAAACTTCTGATTGCACACGTCCAACTTCAAAATTTCAGCACTTTTTGCACAACTTGCTGTTCTCTGACAAGGAGCTTAATGGCAAAATTCACAACAGATGTTTGATCCATGAATCTCCTAATACATTTCAAGGGTTCAATTAGCAGGGCTGGAGTCCTCAACAAGCGCAAGGGGGTCAACTCGCTGTCAGGGACACCAACACGCTATGGGGCTATGAGTCAGAGGATCCCGGTTACAGCCCTGGCAAAGAGGCCCCCCTCAAATGTTCTCCTTTTCCCATTCCATACTGCATCGGTTTCTTCAGCGTCTTCTGACTCTCTGTGACATCCCAGGGCAGAGGGTGCGATTATGTCACTAAAGCGCGCCCTCTGCCGAGCGACCTCATCAGCTGGGAAAGGGGAGAGTTGAGTATTTGATTATTTTTTAAGGTATGTAGCAATGTATATATTATATTGTATGGAGGACTATGTGGGGACATTATATTGTATGGAGGACTATGTGGGGCCTTTATACTGTATGGAGAACTATGTGGGGCCATCATATTGTATGGAGGACTGTGTGGGGCCATTATACTGTATGGATGAGTATGTGGGGCCATTATACTATATGGAGGACTATGTGGGGCCATTATACTGTAATGAGGACTATATGGGGCCATTATACTGTATGGAGGACTATGTAAGGCCATTATATTGTATGGAGCACTATATAGGGCCATTATACTGTGTGGTGCACTATATGGGGCCATTATACTGTGTGGAGGGCTATGTGGGGTACATTATAATGTGTGGTGGACTGTATGGAGATGACAGTTTTGGAATAATACTGTAATGGTGTCACCACATTTTTACGGAGGATGTTAAGGGAGGGACCATTGGGTCATCATACCATGCATGTGAAGAAATTTGCTGTGGGCCTATCTTACTGTGTTTGGGGTCACTTTTGTTTGCACCGTACTTTATTATCTGTATTATTCAAGGTTTTTATCCTTTGTTATTACATATTTTGCACCATATGCTTTTGTACTTCTCTTACATAACAAATTATATTATTTCAATATTTCATTCAGATCCTTATATATTATTTCTAAACACTCTTTTTTGGTGATTACTTTGTATCTCAGTTCATACTGCACCCACACACACAAATGATACAACCATTTGAAAGGTAAACTTGCCCCCTTCAGCAAGAAAATAGCCCAAAAAAACACACATCCACAATGTGATCACAAAATACAGTTTAAACATTAATTTTCATAAATCTGCAGTAAGGAAAAATTAACTGCAGGTGGCACCACACTACCAAAGCACACTACCACAAAGCTGCTTATAGACATCACAAATAAATCCTAACATTTGCCTTGGGGGCTTTCCAGCTTGCCAAACTCCTTGCCCAGCCAATTTCAGGCACAATGGAGGATTGCACACTTCACTGTAGGTGAGTCACATATGCAAACACATTTGTAAACATGCACTGCCTATTCAATTGCACACTTGATCCGTTTATACTCCGACACACACAAATGATAATGTCATGCCGTTGCTGCTGCCGCCGCCTCTCCCCACTGCAGCTCGCCGGGTGCGCGCACGCGTCGCATTCAGCTCTGCGCATGCGCACATCTGATTCCTCTGTTGGTGCTCTTTCCTGTCCTCTCTGTCATCCTGGAGGACTGTAACCCGGAAGTAGCTCCCACGCTGCTATGTAAACTGCTTCCTGCTGCTCCTCTGTGCCTGATGTTCATTTGTGTTTACAAGTGCTTCTGGTCGCCTGTGGTCTCTGTGCGTTCCTAGCTCTCTGACCTTGGGTCTCCTCCTCTCTCTGCAGTGCCCGCCTGTTTCCTGTGTTCCTGCCGTGTTCCTTCAGTTCCTTTTCCTCTGCGGTACCTGCCCGGCTCCTATATCCTTTCCTTGCTCCCGTCAGCCTCAGTGTCTCCATATTGTCCTGCCAGCCTCCGTGCCTCTGTAGCGTTCCCTTCTTTTCCCTCATCTCAGTAGTTCCTTTCTGTTCCCTCTTTCCCAGTGTCCACCCTCCTACTGTAAGCGGTGGATGAAGGTCCCTTGATATCTGGGTTATGACCTTATGGACCCTGCTCTTAAGAGGGAGTGCCCAGCCACAAGTGTGGTATATGTGCTACCAGGCTTCCCTCAGCATATAAGAAGCTTTGCCAGCCCTGCACTGATGGTGTGTTGCATGCTGAACAGCTCTCCCTGTTGGACAGCATCAAATCCTCATCAAGCAAGAGGTTCAGCCCTCTATGTCCGCCTTTTCCCAGGCCCCAGTACCGCAACCCCCTCCTAAAAAAAAAAATTAAAAAAAAATCAGGTTTTTCCCATACACGATAACATCCAAAGCCTTATCCTTCTGAAATGGGCTCGCTGAGAAAGGGCTTTGCGTCCCGTCAGATTTAAATTGTTTCCCCCTAGGTGGGAAATTCCCAAAGTGGATGCTCAGGTGTCCAGAGTGGCTAAGAAGATGGCTCTTCCTTTCAAGGACTCGTCTCTGCTCAAAGATCCCATGGATCGTAAAATTGAGAGCTTACTAAGAAATCCTGGGAAACCTCCACTAATCTACTAAAGACAAACGTGCTTCCACCTGTTTTGCCAGATCTCTATTTCGCTGGCTCCGTACATTAGAAGACCACCTTACTCAGGGAACTTCTAGGGAAGAGATACTTGACTCTTTCCCTCCTTCAGAAAGCCGATGCTTCTGAGGAATTTGCACTTGTAGCAGCGAAATCCGCAGTCCTCTCCAACTCGGCTAGGAGAGAGCTCTGTACCTGAAGTCATGGAGTGGCGATGTAACCTCTAAGGCTAAGCTTTGCCATTCCCTTTCAGGGACACTATGTTTTCGGTCCAGCACTCGATGATATTTTAGGAAAAGCTACGGACAAAAAGAAATTGCTCCCTGAGCAGAAAAACCCTAAAAAACGGGTTTTTCACCCCTTCCGAGATCGGTCTTCCCTGAGGGAATATAAAGGGAAAGGCAAATCGGGTAGTTGGAGCTATCCGAAGGGTGGTAAGGGCAAAAATAACCTTGTCCCCCACCACCAGCAAACTCCTGACAAACAATGACTGCTCTCCTGTCGGGGGTCGACTCTCGAGCTTTCTCCCTCACTGGCAATCCATCTCCACGAACCAGTGGGTCCTCCGTACAATTCAGGATGGGTTAAAACTAGAGTTCGAGAAAAAAATGTTTCCCCCTCAATGCCTGGGAATTACCTCACTACAGAGTCTACACCTTAAAGATTCCTTACTGTTAGATATTCAAGGTCTGCTTCAAGCAAAGGTGATCTCTCGAGTACCCTTACAGGAGATAGGCAGAGGGCACTGTTCTCGCTTATTACTAGTCGAGAAACCCTCAGGGAAGCTGTTGTGAACTCTGTTTTTGGGCTCCCTCTTGTGGTCACAACTGGTACTGTGTGAGTGCTGTCTTTGGGCTCCCTCTGGTGGTTCTTTGTGTCATTCTGCAGGTCTGAGGCTGATCAGCTGTCTCGTTATCTGTTAGCTGGTTTCCTATTTAGTTCACCTGGACTCTCAGTTGTTGCCTGCTGTCAATGTCTTCAGTGCTATTTTGGAGCTCTCCTGCAGTCCTTCGTTATCAGTCTCTTCAAGAGAAGCTAAGTTTTGCTTGGTTCATTTTTTGACCATCAGTGGTCATATGTTTCTTGGTTTATTTT